>NW_006239331.1:258548-259769 GCF_000226075.1 Solanum tuberosum | reverse complement strand
TCTAACTTGACGTTCTACGTTTCAGTGATCATGCCTCCTCGTAGGGCTTATGCCAGGAATGCGAATGCTAGGAACGCAAACTTAGTTCCTCCAGTTCCAGATCAGGAAGTCTCAAATGCTGAATTTAGGAATGCCATTCAGATGTTGACTCAGAGTGTCTCTAACCAGAACAATCAGCGGGTTCAAGCTCATGTGAATGCAAATGAAGGACCAGTAGCAGCAAGGGTCCGTGACTTTGTTAGGATGAATTCGCCTGAGTTCTTAGGATCAGAGACTGGTGAAGATCCCCAGAATTTCTTTGATGAGATCAAGAAGATCTTTGAGGTGATGCAGGTCACTGGGAATGATCGGGTTGAGTTAACATCTTACCAACTGAAAGATGTTGCTCATATCTGGTATACACAGTGGAAGGAGAACATGGGTACAGATGTCGCTCCTATTACTTAGGATTGTTTTATGAAACCTTTCTGGACAGGTTTTTCCCCATAGAGTTGAGAGAAGCAAGGGCCCAGGAATTTATGAACTTGAGGCAGGGTAACATGACTGTCCAAGAGTATGGGCTCAAGTTTAACCAACTCTCCAGGTATGCTCCTCACATGTTTGCTGATTCCAGGGCTCAGATGAATACGTTTTTGTATGGAGTGTCAGACTTAGTGAAAACAGAGTGTAGGAATGCTATGTTGTTGGGAGACATGAACATCTCTAGACTCATGACTCATGCGCAGCAAGTTGAGGGTGATAAGCTTAGGGAACAGGCTAAAGGAGACTAAGAAAGCAAGGACAGGTAAACTATGGGTATTCCCAAACAGAAAATCGGGTGGTGGAAATCGCTCGCATTTTCAGCAGAAGTCTTCGACTCCAGCCCCTTCATCAGCTAGTGTTCCATCCCCCAGGTTCCGTATTGATCAGAAAGGTAGGGCGTCAGGCTCTAAGTTTCAAGGTAGTGTTTCAGGCACCAAAACTTACCCAACTTGCCCGAAATGTAGTAAGAACCATCCAGGCGAGTGCCTTGCAGGTAAGGAAGGATGTTTTGGGTGTGGTCAGTCTGGTCATAGAGTGAAGGATTGTCCTTCTAGACAGGGTCGAAGAGTAAATAATGGTAGAGCTCAGTCTACAACTTTAGCAGCACCAGCAGGTCGCCCGACTCAGCAGGGTAACTCTTCTGGTACTGGTGGCGGACAGAGCCAAAACAGGCTCTATGCTCTTCCGGCTCGCCAAGAT
>NW_006239331.1:232492-251394 GCF_000226075.1 Solanum tuberosum | reverse complement strand
ATCACGCTTAGATCGATTCCCGCTCTTCAGTTCAGCAGCATCAGTGGTGAGTCCTCATTCTTTGAGGACTAGTGACATGTTTATCTTTATTGCTTTTAGTCTTTAGTTTCAGTTTTGCTAGACCTAGTTGGGGTATGTCCCAACATTTCTAGTCAGTTTAGAGGCTTATTTCAGACATAGTTAGATTCAGCTTAGTGTTGAGTTAATATCTTCTTTGTATTAAACTCATCAGTTTTCATATATCTTAGATATAGTATATGGGTATTCCCAATCATTTCAGACTTACTTTGTGATTTAGCTTCCGCATCAGTTTTTATTATCTTTAGTATGCTCATGATCATGCCTGCAGGGTTAGCTTGGGATCACTTGTGGTCCTAGGTCCCGTGTCCGCGTCTTGGGGGTAGCTTGAGGCGTGACACATGCAACTCAACTTTGTGCTAGGAGATTCTTGTGACCTTAATTTATCTCCAAATCAATTCCCACATTAAATAATTTACTTTAACACTTAAGGAACATTTAACAATCACGGAATACAACCTTATGTATTGTCTTATCAGGTAAAATATAACCTCCACATGAAGTTCTTGTTATTTCATTCTGTAAGAACATCCACAAGATGAAAGACAACTCTACAAGTATAAGAAAATAATATAGAGATTATAAACATACTTTGAGTGCTTATTGTTCCAGTCTGTGGGAATTACTTTTCCTCATGAGACAAGACATAGATGGATGTGTTGAAGGTAGTAGCAACAAAGTGATTGATATAGAGATAAACATGAAAGCTGGAGCAAATGTTGGAAGGTTAGATATTGTTGTCTCGACAACTACTTTCTAAACTGGCTTTGATTAATTTTCTCTTTAACAGAAACTTTTACTGATGCTACTTGCAATCCTGTTTGTCAATTGTTTGTTGACTATGTATGATAGTGCAACTACATTCATGGCATATTTGTTTGTTTTAATCTCAAGAATATGATCTTTTAGTTTTTCTCATGACAATGTAACACCAGTTCTTGGGAGATTGATTTGCTTCAACATTGTTATTCAACTTTAGCTTTATTAATAATTGATCTTCTCACATGCTTATGACCCTATGAACTTAACCTTCTTATGGGTCAATGTCGTTAATGGAGAGGCAATCGGTGAAAACCCTTGAACAAACCTTCTATTATAACATGCCAAATCTAAGAAACTTCTAATGTCTTAAAGGAATAAAGGTCTAGGCCAACTATTAACCGCACCCATCTTCTTTGGATCTACCTCAATACCTTTACCGGGAAAAATGTGACCAAGAAAAGCCATAGACCTTAACCAAAACTCATATTTACTAAACTTTGCAAAGAGTTGTTGGTCCTTGAGGACTTGCAACACAATCCTTAAATGATTAGTGAGCTCGTCTTTACTCCTTGAATAGATAAATATATCATCAATCAACACAATCACAAGCATGTTGAGGTATTGTCTAAACACCATATTCATCAAATCCTTAAATTTGGCCGGAGCATTGATCAAACTAAACAACATAATCAAAAAGTTATAATGACCATATCGATTTCGAAAAGCCTTTTTCGGATTGTCATTCTCCTTCACCCTCAATTGGTGATAACCGAACTGGAGGTCAGTCTTGGAGAAGTAACTTGCTCCTTGTAGTTGATAAAAAAAATCATCTATCCTTCGAGGAGGAAATTTGTTCTTAACAGTAACTTTGTTAAATTTCCAGTAGTCAATACACATATGAAGCGAACCATCCTTCTTTCGAACGAATAAAATGGGAGCACCCTATGGAGAGATACTCAATCAAATGAAACCCTTATCCAACAAATCCTTCAATTTATTCGTCAACTCCTTGAGTTCTGTTGGATCAATACAATAAGAAGGAATAGAGATATGTTGTGTATCCGGGATATGTTAATACCAAAACCTATTTCCCTTTAGGGAAGAACACCTGGTCGATCATCGGGAAACACTTCTGGGAACTCATTAACAATGGGGACCGACTCAAGAGTGGGGGTTCAAAATCCATACCCCTAACCCGAACAAGATGGTATATGTAACCATTAGAAATCATCTTTCTAGCCTGAAGACAAGAAAAAAACTGACCCTTAGGCATAGAATTTCCCTCTTCCCACTCTAGAATGGGTTCATCTGGAAACTGAAATTTGTCAACTCAGGTTCTACAATCAATAGAAGCGTAACATGAATGCAGCCAATCCATACCAAGGATAGCATCAAAATCTAACATATCTAGCTCTACAATATCAACATGTGTGACTCTATGATATAAGAAGACATGACACTTTCTATAGACTTTCTTTGCCACAATAAATTCACCAATGGGAGTAGAGAAAGAAAAGGGATCTAACAATACATCAGAAGAATATCAAATCTCATGGCCACATATGGCGTCACAAACAGCAAGGTAGCACCGGGATAAAGCAAATCATAAACATTAATCTTAAAGACTTTCAACATACTGCTAACCACTACGGGAGAAGCCTCTTGCTCATGACGAGTCTGAAGTGTATAAAACCTATTTTGCTTTGGAGCACTTAAACTTGAAGCACTAGGCAGATCTTTCTTACCCTCTCTTCCCTTATCCGTTAGCGATGGAAAAGCCCTTATTTTGTGACCACTCTTACAATAACTGAAGCAACAATATGTGTCGGCTAAGCGCGCACCGTCATGCTTCCTTTCACACTGAGCACAAGTAGACAATAAAGATCCACCACCATTCCCTCCTTGCTGCTCAGGGTTAGACACCCTATATTTCTTGAACTTAGGAGGAGCATTGGAGGAACTCTTACCGAAAATCCTTTGTCGAAACTTAACGACCATGTCCATCGAATCTTAAATGTAAGAAGTTACCATCACCGGTCCTTGCATTCTATGTGTTCCTCAATCTCCCCCTAACATTTTCTTCTTATATTTGTTGAGAAAGAACCATAAGATGAGAAATGTTCATATCATTGATAAGCATGGGGGTACGACATTCCTTAACCACCATCTTGGAAATGCCCGAAACAAACTTACTCATCCTTACCCTAGGGTCGAAAATCATAGTAGGAGCATAATTAGACAATTGTGTGAAATTCAAAACATATTACTTCAATCTCATTTTTCCTTGACGAAGATTGATGAATTCAAGTACCTTTGCCTCCCTCATATCATGGGGAAAGAACCTATCAAGGAAAGAAACCTTAAGCTTTTCCCAATCAAGATGACCCGCATCAGCTGCCCTCTTTTCCTTCCATTGGTTGAATTAAAACTTAACAACACCCTTGGGTTGATAAGGGATCAATTCAACCTTTTCTTCCGGAATCACTCCCATGATTATCAACACTTTATACACTTCATGAATAAACTCTTGAGGATCTTCCTCAACCTCAGAACGATGAAACTTCATAGAATTCATTCTAGTGAAGTCTGTCACTCTAGTTGCCGACATACCCATATTCAAGTTCATGGGGACCAGATCCTCCCTATTAGCTTGAGCCATCATGGATTGGGCCAATACTTGGAAAGAAGCCCTTAACTCCCCATATTCACTTGCTCGGCCAAAAGGACGGTCAAAACTTGAGGAGCTTCACTTTCCATATTCTGGTTTTCATTCCTCCTAACGTAAGTTCTTTGAGGGGCCATATCCTTAAAAACATCGGATCAGGATTAGGAGAGAGTACATATAGGGTTACACTCTATCACAAGACTTAGAGTAATCAAAGAAGTGGAGTTTCCTAATAATCTTATAACTTATTAGTCATAAATGTGGTGCGCTTCACAGTAATGAACAAAACTCTACTCGACGTGGCCTATGAGACATTCTAGGACATTTCTAAACCTTGTGCTTTGAAAATGAAGTTTGTCATGACCCAAAGTAGACCCTAGACGTGACGTGATGTATAATACCCTGAGAGGCCGTATACAAGCCACTTAGTATAGATCATACAAAATAATAGAGTTTTAGAGTTTCATAGGCAGTTTATATCATCAAGAGTTTGTCAGAAATGAAGCAGAAGTCTAAATAGTCTCCAAGCCATCTGTTACATCAAGAGTGATTGGGACATAACCCATGAATCACATACAATATAAGGAGAGTAAAGATAATAAGCGATATGAGAGCGTCAGACCCTACATTTTGAAAGAAATGTAGGAAAGAGTATGTGTTAGTTCAATGAATGTACCAAGAATGAAGGAAATGAATAAAATATATGAAATCATGCGGTAAAAGGGTTAGAAAATATAAATCATAAATCGTGGTAAATGCGAGCTAACATCTTTAAAACAATGGTTGCATACTTCTAGTAGTAACCTTAGTTCACTATTATGGGAGATTAACCTTTAACAGGCATAGAAACCATTTGAGTTATAACATGAAATCTAGTGTCTACCCCACACTGAAAAGGGGTATCCTACTTTCCAAGGTAAGACCATGAAATTCTAGCTTATGTGCATCAACTGGATAATATCTATCTAAGACAATCATCATATGGGGGCACATAGGTATGGGATAAAGATAATTCTATTAGAAACCTAGCCTTAAGTTATGAGAAAGCTTCCATCTCAATATCCTCTCGGTGCTAAGTGTAAATCCCACAAAATAGTAATTATCCTAACATGGTTTATCATTCAGAGGCATGGATAATCACCACTTGCCTTATAATCCATGGAAGACACATCAAGTAGCTAATATAAGCTAGATTTAATTAGAATAGGACCTAAATCTTGATTCAAAGTTTTGTTGAGAAAACCATTCAACTCTAAGTATATTTTATGTGAGAAAACATTTTCACACTCATGCTTTCACGTGTATGTGAGAAATCCTTTCGTAAAAACAACACCATCGATGTTTTACTCTCAAAGCAACTTAAATAATTTTCATAAGTTTCCTAAAGAACATGCATATCTCACTACAACAAATATGATATTTAGCTACAAAATTATTAGGTACGACATATAATTCGTCACTAAGTATTTAGCTTTTGTAACAAAAATTACATTTTGTATTTAAATGCATGAGCAACATACTTTCAATAACAAAACATCCAATTTTGTAGCAAAATTGTCCTCTAAAATTTCCCACTAAAACAGAATTTGACGTCATTTATTAAGAATCATTAGCGACAAATTCAATGTTACAAGTGACACTTTATTTTGTCGCTAATAATACGTTCAATTTGTGACAAACTATTATTCATCTTAAAAGTAGCTATAAATTTTGACGAAAAAATATTTCGTCACGAAAAATAGGTTGTTGAAATAGCAACAAAATAGAGTTCGTAGTTAAATGTTGATTGTTTTAGCCACAATTTTTTTAATTAATTGTGACCTTAATTATTGTCACTAATTATATAACAAATTAGTGACAGTCATTTTATTGTCTCTAATCAACCTGCGATTTAGTGACAACAGAGTTTTGTCACAAAATATGCAATGTTCAAATAGCGACTATATAAAATTTGTAGCTAAATAATCTAACATCTGCTACAAAAAAATTCATAACTGAATATAGAAAATAATCTTTTGTCTCCACATGTTCCTAATTACAAGTGACAAATAATAAATATTTTTTCAAGTAGAAAACAACATGATAAAATCATAGAATCATATGATAATGCCAAACTATATCATACGAAAAAGGGCAAGTGACATTGCTATTTACTTTTATCAATTATCGATTCCAAATGATGAATTTTGCATATTTATTTTTATATTTAATATATAAATATGTATGTGTTAATTATATAATTTATAAAATATAGATATATATTAAAGAGATGCTTATTTTAAAAAAATACTATATATTAAAAAAGTTTTACGCGATATTGATTACTCATTTTTATAATTATTTATTAATTATAAGTATTTTTATTAAATAACAATCTATTCCAATTCTTTTTCAATAAATTTAAATTATAGCCATTGTTATTTAATTTCTAGTCAAAACTTATGATTTATGTTAGTTTACCCAAATTGAGAAGAATATGCCCCATATTCAAATCCCAAACTCAACCATTCATATAATCTAATCAGACGCTTAAGTTTAAAGAGTGTTTGGATTGGCCTAAAAGATGGTCAAACCTACTTTTCGGTCAGTTTTTTACTTCTAAAAACGTTTGATAAATATAAAAATAGCTTAAAATAAGTCAAAATGACTTAAATTAAATTTGGAAGTGTTTGACAATGTTAAAAATAACTTAAAATAAATTTGAAATGACTTGAAATAAATTATAAATGAAAAGTAGGCCTCCCCTACTTTTTTTTTTGACTTAAAAGTCATTTCAGTTTTAACTTAAGCTACTTTTAAGCCAATTCAAACGGGCTTTAAATCTCATTCGCTTTCTTGTTTTTATCTAGGGGTTGACATGGTACGCTATTGTAAAGTTTGGTTTGATAGTTTGGATTTACAGTTTTCAAAAATACTATATCATTATTATACCAAATTAATTTTGTGTGGATCAGTATTTTAAAGTTTGATTTTGGTATTTTGTGGTACAGTAAATTGGTCGTCATAGTTTGATCAACTTTAACATACATATATTTGGTATAATAAAGAATTATGACTTTGACTTTTCAAGAAACGTTTGAAGTATGTCATGTTAATACCTTACACATGTAAACACATATAAAATAAAGTACAAATAATTTATTTGTTAATAAATCATCAAAAAGAACATTTAAATAAAGATAAACTAATCAAAATTTCAACATCTAAATAATTAGTTACTATTTTATATATTTACTAGTATTATATAGTTACATATATATGAATTTTATATGTAATAACTGTATACTTCGATACGGTATTATTAAGTGTTTATTTTATAAATACCAAATACCATACCGAATAAAAAAAAAATTAAAAACCATTCCAAATTTCATAATTTCTGAATCATGATGTTAAAACTTTTGTATGTTAGCATAATACTTGATATCTACCATTTACCCTAACTCCCTAATCTCCCTCATTCTCTAAGATTAGTACCCCAAAACTTGATATCTACCATCGGCGGCTCTGGCCAGAACCATGAGAACCTACCACTCTTCACACTCCTCTCCACGAGAGCAACTAGATGACCACCGCGCACCACCAAACACCTCTCCTCATCTTCTCTCTTCATCCGTCTCTTTTCTTCCCCTAGTTGCCACCTCCATCTCTGGTGAGACAAGTTCCCCATCACTCTTCCACTATCTCCCCCTCCTCCTCCCATTCTCTTTTCCATCGTCCCATCATCTCTGACTGCTGTCCAAAAACATCAAAAACCCAATGCTGCCTCTTGTCCAGCGAGTCTTGAGGAGACCCCAACGAAGAGTTTCATATAAATATCCATGACCTCTCAATGGTGAAGCTTTCATTTAATTCTTTATTCATTGTATGTATCAAAAAAAACAATTTACGTGTTAGCTCCTCTATGTTCCTTTGAGTACTCATGTTAGTGTAGATTTTGTGTGGTTTTTTTAAAAAACGTGTTCATTTACATTTCTTTCTGCTAGAATATTTCTATATGTTGAAAAGTCTATGTTTGTTGTGTTAATGGATTGATGTTTGTCGTACTTATTATATGGTCAAATCTGTTCTAACGTCAAAAGTACGAAGGAATTAAGATGTTTTACCTATGTAATTGATTTTATAGATCCTTAAACTTATTAACAAGCTTTTTTTAAAACTAAGTATAGGTTGATTTAGAAGATGTATGACAACTTTGGTATTTAGTTTTCTCGGAAATAAATCTTTAGTGATTACTTTCTTTCATTGCCAATATTGTAACAACATGTAGCACTTATGCTTTGGTGAAATCATTTTTATATAATTGGATTTGTGTACTTGTTACATCTTCTAGCACTTTCTGTTGCTCCTTTCTCTCACATTGATCAAACAAAATGTTTGAATGCTTTTGTCACTCCTCTAGATTCTGATTTATATATTTCCAAGTTTTCATAATCCTAAATTTATATCTTCATAGTAAAAGGATGGAAAATGGAAATGTGAATTCATTATTTTTTTTTGTTGATCACTACCAGAATCCACGTTAAAAGGCGTCCGAAGTTTGTGTCACTGATGTTCTGATTTGTTTTCTTTTTTAGTGTCTTTACCTTGGTTTCCAAGATCACAAAATATTTCTCCAATGCTCACACTCTGCCCGGTTACTTTTTGCTATTTGGTCCAACCATGCCAAAGATTTACGAAAACTTCTCAACTTGTGCGACATTTGAAATTGGATGGTGATAGCCCTTATTTCTTGAATGTGTTAAGTTCAATATTGGTATTCTTGTTTGTAATCAGCCTTCTAAATTCATTCTCATAAAGATACTCAAAATGTTTGTTCTCGTGTTGTTAAAAGCTAATAGTTTCTCGATTCTAATTTAAATCATCTAATTGTTTCTTGACTCTAATTCTGAACAATCTTGCTTTTCGTAACTTGAGAAAAATCTCAAGCATTCTATGATCTTCTATCTATTCAGTTGTTGCACTCCTGTATTTTACTCTATATAGTTATTGTATTTGAGGCTGATGTGCTACAATTTTTGGACTAATTTTGTGCTGCAATCTGAAGCTGATTTTTGATATGTTAGAGGACTATTTGCCGCTGCGGTTTGAGGTTATTTTGCTGCTGCATTTTTGGCTATTTACAACTGCATTATAGGGCATTAGCTGCTTTATTCTGGGACCATTTGTTGCGGCAATCTGAAGCTGATTTTTTCTACGTTTTGGGACTATTTGCTGCTGCAATTTGAGGCCATTTTGTCGTTGAAATTTTGGTCATTTACCGCTACATTTTTGGGACCACTTTCTTCTATATTTCGAGCCTAAATCCTGCTACATTTTAGGCAAAAGTGTTGGCTCTTTGGCCAAATAGTTTCAGTACTTCAGGCAGAATTTAGGCCAAGTGACGTATTGCATTTATTGACAACACATATGCTACATTCTTTATGTTGTTACATTGATTTGAATGATATTAGAAAAGGCCGTTGAAATGAAGTTGAGGTCACACCACTTCAAAAGAATGTGAATAATAGTGCTATGAATTTAGATGTCATTAGATGGTGATTAGTGATAAAATATTTTATCCTTAAAAGCTTAAGTTTTAGTGACGACTACATTGTATTTTTTAAGACGATTAAATTTTTGTCATAAAAAGTATGATATTTAGTGACAAGAATAATGTTTGTCCGGAAATTGTGATTGCCTACTTATTACCTACAAATTAACTTTATTTGTTTTGTCACCAAAAGAAATATTTTTAATGACGATAGTATCATTTTCAACTACAAAATTGTAAAAAAATTAAAAATGTCACTAATTTATACATTTAGGGACAAAAAGGAATATGCATGTAAAAGATAGTTTTTAGTGACAAAATAATATTTTTTTCATATAACATTAGAGACAAGTAATGTCATGAGTGATTAAACTAAATAGTTAGTGACGCATCATTTTTGTCGGCCTTAATAGCCTCTTTATTGACGAAAAATATACTATTACCTACAAAATTTTATTATTTCTATGACAAACAAGTTCGTCATCAATACAATACATTTGGGGACGAAAAGTATTTTTGTAGCTAATACAACTCTATTTAGTGACGAAACACTAAGTTGTCTATGCATACATTTAGTGACCCATGCTTTGTGGATGAATGATTGACAATTATTTTTCGTCACTAAAGATTTTTTGTGACAAAAAATTAATTTTAAGTGACAAAATTATCCATCACTAATAGTCAAATTTGTTGTAGTTATATGTGACAACTTAGTCAGGGTAGGGAAAAATGATAAACTAAGGTTGAAGTTATTCATTTGGAGTTTGTCTAGAGAAGCATTGACCTGGTATACGCGCCAGGACCCTCGCAAATGGTGTGACTGGTAGGAAATGGCTGAGGATTTCATGACTCGTTTCAGATTCAATACTGAAATTACAGCTGACAGATTTTCATTGGCCAACATACAGAAGAAGCCATATGAGAATTTCCTATAGTACACACGACGTGGGAGAACTGAAGTCGCAAAGGTGCATTCACCACTAGATGAGAGTGCGCTCTAAAAGTACTTTATTCGAACTGAAGAAGGTATCTACTTTGAAAAAATGATATCAATGATGGGTCAGAAGTTCGCATAATTGGCCAAGATGGGAGACTTCACAGAGGAAGGTGTCAAATCTGAGAAAATTTAGTCTATGGTTGCATTGCAAGCTACAGGTATGGCCATACAATCGGGCGCAATGGGAGGCATCAACAACAAAAGGGAGGATGTTTCAACTATCACTTACCAATAGGGAGGACCATCCCACCGATACCCCCAAAAACTCCCAAATTGTTGCACATACTTCATACGTCCATACAGAGTATATAATACCCAACAACACTATAATCCACGCTGAGCACCAGCACACCAAAATTCTCCAAGACCATATGCCCCTGTCAAAGCACCAATCCACCAAAATAGACCAGTATATGCACCAAGACCACGTCCAAATCTCGAAGCTAGAAATACTTGCGATTACACACCCATTGCCGAGCCTTATGCCCAATTTTTTGAGAGTTTGAGGACAGCAGGAGTGCTGCAACAAGTTAAAGGAAAACGTCCTAATCCAATCCCTCGCAACTTCAATGGAAACAAGTGACACGCTTATCAATCAAGAATCCAAGGACACAACATAGAAGATTGCTATGGTTTTAAGAACCAGATCGAGTCTTTCATCAAGAGAGGAGTAATCAAATGTACTCCAACACCTCCCAATGTAATCAATAACCCCTTGTTAAACCACGAGAATCGGAAAGTCAACATGGGCACTCTATATGACTAATATGGGGGCCCCAGCTATCCAAACATAGATGAAGCAGATGCCATGAAATCTTCACAGCAACCTGTTATCAGTATTCAATTAAAGGAATCACTGACTGTCCAAACATATCTGCTGAGTGTTTTACTGACCACTCTAATCGGTAGAAAGCCTTAGTATGGCTCCAAAGCAGTCCCATGGGACTATCGAGAAGGTGTCAAGGGAAATATGATAGACACTGTCGTGGCTCAATCGATGACTAGATTGGGAGGGTGTTATTTCCCATAGGATCTAAATATAGGAGCTCTTGGAAAAGAACAAAATCTAAAGAAGAATGTTACCGATGCTGAAGTGATATACCGTGAGTTTATGGTATTTTTAATACATTTCACTTAAAGAGTTGTGTGTGTCTAGGGCCATTTTGTATTGGTTTTAATGCATATTTATCATGTTTGCAGGAAATATGTTCAGACGTGGAAACTGAGAGACACAACTGAAGAATGTGCAGAGAAGGGAATCTACGGAGGTGATCTACAGACCGTAGGTCCATTCACGCTCCATAGATGGTGACCGTAGATAGGCAGGTAAGGCTAGATAGAAAATAAGGGATTCTTGACTAAGTGTGGAACCACGGTTGCAAACCACAGACTGTAGATCGACCTATGGGCCGTACTGTTGTTCCGTCAAATCATTCAGAGAGGGGTTCCATGACCTTATTTTGAAGATTCTAAGTACGGAGCTACGGAGGAGGATCCTTGGACCGTAGATCAATCCACGGTCCTACTGTGGATCCGTCGATTGCCTCACAGAAGTGGAGATTTTGAAGATTGGAAAATTTCCTAAATCCTAAGCCACGGAAGGGACCTACGGACTGTAGATAATCCACGGTCCGTAGGTCAGTTTCGTAGATCAAAAACGCGTCCTGAAACATTATTTCCTTATTTTGTTTCCTTTTTAGTTAGGACTTATTTTCCTATATATAGGGCATTTAAACTGTCACGCCCCATATTCAAGGCCACCATGATATCTATACCAAAACTAAAAGCATGTATATATCAATTCAATACATCAAACAGCTCACAAGCTTCCGCAAAACCAACAACATAGGCCAGTATGGCCATAACGTAGCTATAAACCCCACACACTAGTCTGCAAGCCTCTAAGAGTAGTAAAGATTGGTGGGATAGGGCCCCAGCCTACCCATAAAGATATATACAATAAAAGGTAACAAACTTCCCAACTATGGCAGCTCCGGAGGAAAGGGGCTATCCAACCGGATACAAGTCAATCCTGCTGCTGAGGAGGTCTACTCAGTCGTCTGTCAGGACCTGCATGCATGAATGCAGCGCCCCCAAGGCCATGGGGTGTCAGTACAAAATAATGTACAGATTATGAAAGGCAATAGACTATGATGAGGTATCCTGATATACTGGAATAATCTAATAAACAAATCAAGGATAAGATAAGTGTGCTGACCTGCTCCTAAATCTAAACTTATCAAAAATTATAAAAACAACAACCTAGCCAAGCCCCCATAAGCTCGGCAGGTACAAACAGCACACAAGACCACCTACTCAGGCCCCCATAAGCCCGAAAGGTGCCAATCAGCCTATATACCACTATCAATAGTCCCCTAGCCCCGTAGGCAGTCACATAGCCCTCTTAGGCATTAATATAGCCCCATAGGTAGCACATAGCTCTCTTAGGCATCAAAGTAGCTTATAGACAACTCATAACCCTCTTAGGCAACAACATGGCCCTTTAGGAAGCACATAGCCTTCTTAGGCGTCAATATAGCCTTGTAGGCAACTGATAGCTCTTAGGCACAATATAGCCCCGTAGGCAACTCATAGCCCTGTTAGGCATCCATATAGCCCTGTAGGCTGAACATAGCCCTTCTAGGCATAGATCATATTCCATTCCTGCAGCTAACCACAATAGCCCCAACGACAATAGATAGCTCTTAGGCACAATATAGCCCCGTAGGCAACTCATAGCCCTGTTAGGCATCCATATAGCCCTGTAGGCTGAACATAGCCCTTCTAGGCATAGATCATATTCCATTCCTGCAGCTAACCACAATAGCCCCAACGACAATAATAACAATCCAACCGCTAAAAGCGAGCAATTTAGTTATAGGCAACCTATGCAAATAGCCTCTAAGACGTGTCCAACATAGGGACGCTACTAACTGAATAAGAATCCCGACAAGGGAGGATTATATCAACTCGAGCAGCCAACAATCAACAATCACGGCTACAAGTATATCAAGGATAACAACCCAAATACATTGCTTCTAAGCTTTAAGGAAACATGCCGTAAGTAGGGAATAGCCTTAACATACATTTTTCGCTAAATTCACGTGTCCTAACGACTTTTACTCAATACTCCCTCGATACTACAACAAGGTAGGACCATAATCAACACAACAAAAAAGTAAAAGATACCATGACAATACAATAAAATATATGTATTTCCATCGCAAATTGCTATTTGCTGCTTATAAAAGCTAGAGTCGATGAAAGAAGGGTCTTACCTCGATCTTAAGGTCGTAATACGCTTCAAAACCTTCAAATATATCCAAACCCTTGCTGTCCCAACACTAAAGTGTGATATGCTACGCAATCGATAAATAAAATTATACCACGATGATGAGCCCAACACGTAGAACAACTTTCGTCAAGGAGTTAAGTCGAGAAAATCTATATTTCACTTTGATCCTAGAAATGGGTTTCTCTAATTTCTCTATTTTTTTAGCTTAAAAATGGAGAAAAAAGGTCGGAGGAGAAGATATATGTAACATTCCACCGACTTAGGGCCCCACCTCACGTGCCTGCTTGTGCAGTCCCACGAAAATGCGAATATCTCTCTATTCTAAAGTCGTATGAACAAACGGTTTGATGCGTTGGAAACTAGACTCGTAGACCTTCCATTTAATAGCTCGCGGGGACCATAAATCTTAATAGATTGGGAGAAAATGTCTGAGACATTTTATTCAAATTTCAGACAAATCTATAAAAAGGAATTTACGGTAAGTTTCGCCAACTTTTATTTTGTCACTTACCTAACTTCAAAACCTGAGATACCACACTTGAACACTTAAAATATCACATAATACATCATTTTTTAATTTATTACTCACCCTCCTTGTCTTTCCGCGAAGATACGAGTTAATGTAGATGTTTTGAAAAGTCGGGGTGTTACATCCTTCCCCCCTTAGAAACATTCGTCCTCAAATGAAAAATCTGAGTAACGCTGTTCAGTCCTTAGGAGTTGCCAAAATGTAGGCAGTGTATCCTTTGTTAATGTCACTAACCAGGAACCTAAAATGCAAAATTTCTAACTTAGGCGTCTCACATGACAATATGAATAGCTAAGCGTTATAGCTCCACCACAACAGTGCGAGCAGATATACAACGACAACCACAATAATAATAATAAGCAATAGTATATATATATATATAGGTATCTTACCTTACTGCCCTAATATAAACTGATATGACATCACCCTGGGGTATGAAACAAGTGAGGATATTTGGACCTCTGCCATCCTCAGCTTTCCAGGTCACCTCATCTCTATTTTTGTTCCTCCACAATACTTTAACCGAAGCCACCTCTTTGGTCCTGAATTTATGGACCTGCCGATCTAATATAGCAACTGGAGTTTCCTCGTAGGACAACTCCTCTGTGATTTGAACATCCTCAACTGGGACAACCCGAGAAAGGTCTCCTACACACTTCCATAGCATCGATACATGGAAAACTGGATGAACAGATTTTAGCCCCGAAGGCAATTCTAACTCATAAGCCACTCGTCCTACCCTTCGAAGGATCCGGTATGGGCCAATGAATCTTGGACTAAGCTTTCCCTTTTTTGCCAAATCGCATAACACCTTTCATAGGCGAGACTTTTAAGAATACCCAGTCATCGACGCAAGACTCTAAGTCCCTTCATCACACATTTGAGTATGACTTTTTTCGGCTTTGAGCTGTTAGCAGCCTCTCCCGAATGTGCTTAACTTTATCCACTATCTGCTGGACTAAGTCGGGTCCAATCAACCCTGACTCACCTACATCGAACCATCCAATGGGGGATCTACATTTTCTCCCATACAAAGCCTCATAAGGTGCCATCCCGATGCTGGAATGATATCTATTATTGTATGCGAACTCTATAAGAGGTAAGTGGTCATCCCAACTCCCCTTGAAGTCTAATGTGCACGCCCGTAACATATCTTCGAGTGTCAAAATTGTGGGCTCAGCCTGGCCATCTGTCTGAGGGAGAAAGGCAGTACTAAGATTAACCTGTGTCCCCAGTCCTTTCTGGAAGGACTTCCAGAAGTTGGCGGTAAATTGTGCTCCTCTATTAGAGATAATAGATACTGGGACACTGTGTAGCCTAACAATCTCTCTAATATAGATCCCTCCATAGTCTTCGGCCGAAAAAGTAGCCCTGACTGGTAAAAAGTGGGCTGATTTTGTTAGTCTATCAACAATTACCCAAATAGAGTCAAACTTGCGACGCGATTGAGGTAACCCTGTAATAAAATCCATAATAATTACTTCCGACTTCCACAAAGGAATGGCTATCTCCTGAACTAGCCCAGCGGGCATTTGGTGCTCAACCTTCACCTGTTCGCAGTTAGGACACTGTGCCACAAATTCAGCAACATCCTTCTTCATCTCGTGCCACCAATAGATCTCCTTAATATGATGGTGTATCTTTGTCGAACCAGGGTGAATGGAATAACGTGAATGATGTGCCTCTTCCATAATTCGATGTCAAAGCCCTGCAACATTTGGAACACATAATTGACCGCTATATCTGAGGACTCCATCTTCTGCAATATTAAATGCTAAAGACTGTGAATACTGAGCCTTGGCTCTAAGCTTCTCTAAGCTAGGATCCTTTTGTTGCCGTGATTTTTCTTCTACAACTAGAGATGATACGGCTGTATCCTGAATTGTGAGCCCACTATCGTCTGCCTCTAACAATCTGACTCCTAAGCTAGCTAACTGATGAAGCTCTGGCGCAAGCTCCCGCTTATCAACACTTAAGTGGGATAAACTACCCATAGATTTTCGGCTGAGGGCATCGGCTACCATATTCACCTTTCCTGGATGATATAAAATATCCACGTCGTAGTCTTTCAGTAACTCAAGCCATCGACGCTGTCGCAAATTTAACTCCTTCTGTCTAAATATATATTGAAGGCTCTTATGATCTGTGAAGATGTCAACATGAACGCCATACAAATAGTGTCTCCAGATCTTTAACGCATGCACAACTGCAGCCAACTCTAAATCGTGGATCGGATAGTTTTCTCATGCTTCCTCAACTGCCTTGAAGCATATGTGATAACCTTACCATGTTGTATTAGAACACATCCCAACCCAACATCAGAAGCATCATAATACACCACATAGCCTTCTGAATCATCTGGTAATGCAAAAATTGGTGTTGATGTCAACCTGTCCTTCAGCTCCAGGAAACTGTGCTCGCAAGCCTCAGTCCACTGGAACTTAGCTATTTTTTGAGTTAGCTTCGTTAATGGGACTGAAATTGAAGAAAATCCCTCTACAAACCTTCAGTAGTACCCAGCTAACCCTAAGAAACTACGAACCTCAGTCAGAGTCATGGGTCTGGGCCAAATCTTTATGGCCTCAATCTTTTGTGTATCAGCCGCAATGCCTGCATCTCATACAATATAGCCTAAGAAAGCTACAGAGTCTAACCAGAACTAACACTTAGAAAACATTGCATAGAGTTCTCGGTCTAGAAGAACCTGAAGGACTGCTCGTAGATGATTTGCATGCTCATCTTTTGAACGTGAATAGACCAAAATATCATCAATAAATACAATCACAAACAAGTCTAGATACGGCCTGGATATACTATTCATCAGGTCCATGAACACTGTTGGAGCATTAGTTAATCCAAACGACATTACCAAGAACTCAAAGTGTCCGTATCTAGTACTAAAAGCTGTCTTTGGAACATCTTTCTCTCGAACTCGTATCTGGTGGTACCCTGATCTTAAATCAATCTTTGAGAAACACTTAGCACCTTGTAACTGATCAAACAAGTCATCTATCCTCGGAAGGGGATACTTATTCTTTATAGTTGTCTTATTCAGTTCTCGGTAATCGATACATATTCTTAGTGAGCCATCTTTCTTCCTTACGAACAACACTGGTGCACCCCATGGTGAAGCACTAAGCCTAATAAAGCCTTTATCCAACAAGTCTTTCAGTTGATGCTTCAACTCCTTTAGCTCAGCAGGAGCCATTATATAAGGAGGGATAGATATGGGTTGTGTACTTGGTAGCATATCGATAGCAAAATCTATTTCCCATTCTGGAGGGATACCAGGGGAGTTCGTCTGGAAATACATCTAGAAACTCATTAACTACCGGAATAGACTGAAGAATCGGTGGTTCTGCATCTATATCATGAACGTGAACGAGATGATAAATAAAACCCTTGGCAATCATCCTCCTTGCCTTAAGATAGGAAATAAACCTACATTTCGGTGTTGCTGTATCGCCTTTCCATTCCCGAACTGCCTCTCCTGGAAAGTGGAATATAACAATCATTTTCTGGCACTCAACATTAGCATAACAAGATGCTAACCAGTCCATACCCATAATGACGTCAAAAATCAACCATCTCTAATTCTACCAGGTCTACAGAGGTCTGACGGTCGATAATTTCTACTGTACAACCTCGATAAACTCTCCGGGCAATAGTAGACTCACCAACTGGTGTAGATACAATAAAGGGGTCAATCTAATGACTCTGCTACTATACATAACCTCCCCCGCAATAAATGGAGTAACATAAGACAAAGTAGATGCAGGATCTATCAAAGCATAAACACAATGGGAGCAAACAATCAATGTACCTGTCACAACATCTGGTGATGACTCTGAGTCTTGTCGACCGGTTAATGAATATGTACGGTTCTGTCCACTACCAGAACTAGATACTCCCTCTCTGCCTCCACCTTTACCCCTAAATGCTGAAGTATGGGGTCCACGCCCTGTAGACTGTGCTGATGAGGAGGAACCTATTGCTGACCTTGTTGACTGACCTGTACCACCCTCACCTATGGTAGGGAAGTTTCTCCACCCATGGCCCTCCTTTCCACAAGAATAACAACTTGTGGAACCCTGTCTGCACCTCCCGAAATGCATCCTACCGCAAATAATGCAACGCTGTGGGGATGTCCTAGCCTGGCCAGAACCCCTTTGCTGCTGCAAGCCTGATGTTCGTGAACCCTCACCTGAGCCTGACTGTTCCTGATGATCAAATCTACAACCCTGGAACTGATATGGTGGAGGTCTAGGTGGCCTAATAAAATATCGGGGTCTGGGACCACCCTAAAAATCTCCCTGCGAACTAGCGGGCCTAGCCATCTTCTGTGTCTCTCTCTCGACCCTCTCACTCGTATACTGTAGATGTCGGCGATCCTCTATGCCCTGTGCGAAGGCCTGAATCCGCGAGATATCCATATTATTATTTAGCGTAGCGGTAGAACAAGCCTCGAATAGTCTGAGTTAAGCCCTCCCACAAATCTACGTACCCTGTCATGCATCGTATCAACAAATGCTGGTGCATATCTAGCCAATGAATCAAATCTCAGCCCGTACTCTCGGACACTCATGCCACCCTGTCGGAGGTTCAGAAACTGGTCCACCCGACCATCTCTAATCTCTCGAGGTAAATAGTGATCTATGAAAGCTTCTATAAAGCTATCCTAAGTGGGTAGAGATGTATCTTCTCCCCTAGATCTCTCCGAACTTTCATACCACAATACTGCAACATCACGCAATCGAAATGCTGCTAACTTAACTGGCTCAGTCGCTGAGTCATGCATGACTCTAAAGATCCTATGAAGCTGATCAACAAAGTGCTGGGGGTCTTCTCTGCGATCTGTCCTTGTAAACTGTGGAGGATTCAAGGCAAGAAATTCACGAACTCACGAACTTCCGGGCCCTTCAGAAGGTCCGGCAATATCTGGCGCAACTGGTTGGCACTGTGCAGCTACTAACTTTTCTAACATACATACTGCACTCTTGAAATCCTGATCAGATGGAATAGGAGGAACTAAAGGTGGTACTG
>NW_006239331.1:223050-224015 GCF_000226075.1 Solanum tuberosum | reverse complement strand
GAGGTTCAGAAACTGGTCCACCCGGCCATCCCTAATCTCTCGAGGTAAATAGTGATCTATGAAAGCTTCTATAAAGCTATCCTAAGTGGGTAGAGATGTATCTTCTCCTCTAGATCTCTCCCAACTTTCATACCACAATACTGCAACATCACGCAATCGAAATGCTGCTAACTTAACTGGCTCAGTCGCTGAGTCATGCATGACTCTAAAGATCCTATGAAGCTGATCAACAAAGTGCTGGGGGTCTTCTCTGCGATCTGTCCTTGTAAACTGTGGAGGATTCAAGGCAAGAAATTCACGAACTCTCGAACTTCCGGGCCCTTAAGAAGGTCCGGCAATATCTGGCGCAACTGGTTGGTACTATGCAACTACTAACTGTGCTAACATATATACTGCACTCTTGAAATCCTGATCAGATGGAATAGGAGGAACTAAATGTGGTACTGCTGGTGGAGCCGGAAGTCCTGTAGCCCTCGGAGGCTCCTGAAGCTGTGGAGAAGCTATATGGGGCTGAGAAGATGTCTCCCCCTGGGTCTCACAATGGGCCACCTCCACCTGTGGTACTTTGCCGGTACCCTCGCTTGCAGTTGTAGCTAGCCCCTGGCTATTTGTGGTCTGTCTAGTGTCAGTCATCTCTATCTGCATACAAGTATCAATTATAAGACAGAAACCTCAACCATTAAGACACCGCTCTATAGCACGAGGTGAGCAAAAGAAGGATAGTCATTCTAACATACCCGGTAGCTTCTTGCTTATCGAATGTGGTGCACAACACATTTATAAACAAGAATCTACTAGACATGGCTTGCAAACTCTCTAGGATACGACATTGCTCTGATGCCAAGTTTTGTCACGCCCCAAACTCGAGGGGCGCAACTGGCTCCTAATGCCAAAACTCAGACCCGAACTGACCCTGCTGAAGCATTTCCTACTAGCGCATGGCAGCCACACGCAATCTAGAAATC
>NW_006239331.1:222768-223006 GCF_000226075.1 Solanum tuberosum | reverse complement strand
ATCTATAAAAGAAACAGCTACTCCCAGGAGATCAATTAAATAAATAGCCAACTAGCACAGAAGTCCTGAATGGGCTGTCAAGGCCACCATGATATCTATACATAACTAAAAGCAGGTATATATCAATTCAATACATCAAACACAAGCTTCCGCAAACCAACAACATAGGCCAACATGGACATAACGTAGCTATAAACCCCAAACACTAGTCTGCAAGCCTCTAAGAGTAGTAAAGATT
>NW_006239331.1:213244-222427 GCF_000226075.1 Solanum tuberosum | reverse complement strand
AAGGTGCCAATCAGCCTATATACCCCTATCAATAGTCCCTTGGCGTGGTAGGCAGTCACATAGCCCTCTTAGGCATTAATTTAGCCCCATAGGTACCACATAGCTCTCTTAGGAATCAGAGTAGCTTATAGACAACTTATAGCCCTCTTAGGCAACAACATGGCCCTGTAGGAATCACATAGCCTTCTTATGCGTCAATATAGCCCTGTAGGCAACTAATAGCCCTTCTAGGCACAATATAGCCCTGTAGGCAACTCATAGCCCTGTTAGGCATCCATATAGCCCTGTAGGCAGAACATAGCCCTTCTAGGCATAGATCACATTCCTACAGCTAACCACAATAGCCCCAATGGCAATAATAACAATCCAACCGCTAAAAGCGAGGAATTAAGTTATCAGCAACCTATACAAATAGCCTCTAAGTCATGTCCAACATAGGGACACTACTAACTGAATAAGAATTTCCGACAAAGGAGGATTATATCAACTCGAGTATCCAACAATCAACAATCACGGCTAGAAGTATATCAAGGATAACAACCCAAATACATTGCTTCTAAGCTTTAAGGAAACATGCCGTAAGTAGGGCATAGCCTTATCATACCTTTTTCGCTAAATTCACGTGGCCTAACGACTTTTACTCAATACTCCCTCCACACTACAACAAGGTAGGACCATAATCAACACACATAAATAAAACATACCATGACAATACGATAAAATATATTTATTTCTGTCGCAAATTGCTATTTGCTGCTTATAAAAGCTAGAGTCGATGAAAGAAGGGTCTTACCTCGATCTTAAGGTCGTAATACGCTTTAAAACCTTCAAATATATCCAAACCCTTGCTGTCCCAACACTAAAGTGTGATATACTACGCACTCGATAAAATACATTATACCACGATGATGAGCCCAACGCGTAGAAAAACTTTCGTCAAGGACTTAAGTCGAGAAAATCTATATTTCACTTGATCCTAGAAATGGGTTTCTCTAATTTCTCTGTTTTTTTAGCTTAAAAATGGAGAAAAAGGTCGAAGGAGAAGACATATGTAACATTCCACCGACTTAGTGCCCCACCTCACGTGCCTGCTTGCGCTGTCCCACTAAAATGTGAATATCTCTCTATTATGAAGTCGTATGAACGAACGGTTTGATGCGTTGGAAACTAGACTCGTAGACTTTCAATTTCATAGCTCGCGGGGACCATAAATCTTAATATATTGGGAGAAAATGTCCGATACATTTGACTCAAATTTCAGACGAATCTTTAAAAAGGAATTTACGGT
This sequence comes from Solanum tuberosum, assembly GCF_000226075.1. Taxonomy (NCBI): domain Eukaryota; kingdom Viridiplantae; phylum Streptophyta; class Magnoliopsida; order Solanales; family Solanaceae; genus Solanum; species Solanum tuberosum. Next base: position 221,139 of record NW_006239331.1, on the reverse strand, counting down.
AACTTTAGCCAACTTTTATTATGTCACTTACCTAACTCAAAACTTGAGATACCACACTTGAACACTTAAAATATCACATAACACATCATTTTTAATTTATTACTCACCCTACTTGTCTTTCCACGAAGATACGAGTTAATTTAGACGTTTTGAAAAGTCGGGGTGTTACCTAAACCTCATTTTAAGGGGTTAGACATTATTACTTTTATTCTAGTTCTTGACTTTGGAGATTAACTTGCAACTTTAGTAGTTCTTAATTTCCTAAGTTCATTTTGAAGATTTTGGTTTAGAAATTCAAGTTGAAATTCTGGGTTTATCATTCTCGTTACGTAAGTTCCTGATTTCTTCTTCTAAAAATATGAATTGTGTTCTTTCTAATATGGGTAACTAAATCCACACCTAGGGTTGTGGGAACCATGAGAGATTAACAAAGTATGAATAGTAAGTAGGCAATTCTTGAATAGTGTTGTTGCATGCATTGATAATTCTTTAGTTTAGAAGTCTTTTTAACGAGTGCACACGTTAGAACTTTCCTTGTTGCTACCTGTCGGTCCAAGGAGGTAGTTATTAAGAAAATAATTATCAACATAGATTTAGTGTGATACTATCTAATAGTTTAATGTCGATTGGTGCGAAGATGAAAACTAAGCCATACATTGATGTGATGTCTAATATGAGGTAAAGGTAAGGCTTAGTAAATTATACACACGTAATCGGACCAAGGTGCAGGGTGAAATTCTCTAGTTGTCAGACCAAGGAATTAGAGATACCTAACTTATCACTTTGCATGTAATATACTAGGAACGGATTGCTATTACTAGGATTACCACGTTATGAACTTATAGGGAACACGTACACCCTAGTTACTTTCTCATCTTGATAACAACTAAAGTTTGAATCTTGCTCACTGAATACTTACATAATTTCGTGAGTTTGTTTCACAACCCCCCTCCCCCGTTAATTACTTGTTTTCTGAAATACATTCACTAAACGAATATAATCGTTAGTTAAGTTTTATGTCTAATCTATATTCCTCGTGGGATCGAACCCAACCTACAAGCTGGATTCTTTACTTGATAACGATCGCTTAAGCTTCATTAAGGAGGTGTAATTTGAGCGTATCAAATTTTGGCGCCGCTGCCAGGGAATTAAACTTTAGATTAAGTTTAATTACATTATTGAACTTTAGTCAAATTTTTCTTAATTTTACTTTTTCTTTTGTTTTTGTTTCTCTCAAGTTCCTACTCTAGTGTATGCCAAGTACACGAAGCCAAGGTGAACCACTTACTCCTTATGATCCAGAACCGAACAGAATTTGGCGGAGAATGACTAATCAAGAAGTTCCAATTAATCCTATTGGAGGAAAGTTAGGTGATGGTGTTGGGTTGCAGCCTCTGAGGGTTGGTGATGAGAATAAACAGGTTCAAGTTGAGAATCTACTGAGAGATTCAGTGAGGGTACAAGATCCACCAGGACCAAGAATGCGTGATAACTATAGAGTCAACTTTAATACTGTTGAATCTGACGGAAATCTTGTCGTACCTCCGGGGCATACATTTGTGGTGACTAGCAGTTTGATGCAAATTCTTACTGCGAAGGGCTTGTTTGCGGGTTTGGCATCGGAGGATCCACATGTGGACGTAACCAAGGTAAGGAGTGTTTGCAAAAGTTGTGTGGGTCAACCGGACTTGGACATGGATGTCATTGGATTGTGAGTATTCCCTCGATCATTGACCAGCGATGCTGCTGTGTGGTTTAATGAGCTTTCTTATAACTCAATCTATACATGGGACCAATTGACTAATGTGTTCCTAGAAAGATTCTTTCTAGTATCTAAGAAGCTGAAACACAAAGATAAACACAACAATTTTGTAGCACTACCTGGAGAGTCTGTGAGTACTTCTTGGGACATGTTCACTGCTTTCATAAGGGGTGTTCCGAATAACCGTATTGATGATGACTCGCTAAAGGAGTATTTCTACTGAGGTCAGGATGACAACAGTAAGGTAGTGCTTGATACTATCGCCGGAGGTTCATATGGTGAGTGCACTTTTGAGCAAATTTCAAAAAAAATGGAGAACATCTCTCGAAACAATAAATCTTGGAGCACTAGAAAGTCGGATATTAGGAGGAACACGTTTGTCGTTCAAGCTACAAACAACCAATATACAGATGAGATTCGTGAGAAGATGGCTCAGATGAGGACCAAACTACGATTGGTGTTGAAGCATGTGAGTGGAGGTGCGGAGAAGGTAAATGATGTGAATTATTTTACCAGAATTCCACCACAGGTTGTGGAGTGTTACTATGTAGAGGACACTTATGTGGTGAATGATCAGACAGGGGGGGTTTTCGAGTCAATGCCCAAGGTTCCAACTCAGATAATTGGCTCCAAGGGAAAAGGAAACCAAGGTTGGAAATATGGCAACTACAATCGAGAGGGTCAATATATCCAGGATGTGAACTACAATCGCGACAACAAATATAACTGGAACAACTATGGCAACAGGAACGATCGGGTTGGACCTTATGTTCCTCCTCAAAATTGGGAATCATGTACTAGGGAAGCTGGAGGTATTATGTCACGTATTGAGGATATGATACATAAGATGATGAGGAGGTTTGATGCAACTGATGAGAATGTGAAGGAGATGAGAAATGACTTGTCTGGTGTTGGTCAAAATGTTGATGCCCATGCAGTGTCAATCAAGCATCTTGAGCAGCAGATGACTCAGTTGTCAACTACGGTAAATCCATGTCAACCTAGCACTCTTCCTAGCAACACCATCCAAAATACAAAGAATGATGGGTAATGTATGGTAGTCACTACTCAATGGGGTAAGCAAACCATTGATCCACCTATGTCGTCTGGGGTGGAAATTGAGACTAGTAAAGATGATGATGTGGTTGAGGTACGTGGAGAATTCAAGAATGCAACAGAGAAAGAAAAGGAGGTAACTGAGAAAGTTGTCCCCATACCCAGAACTCCACCTCCCTTCCCACAGAGGTTAGTAAAGAAGACTAAAGAAGGCAAATATCGCAGGTTTATTAGCATATTGAAACAGCTTTCCATCAATGTTTCGTTTATAGAAGCTTTGGAGCAAATGCCTGGGTATGTCAAATTTATGAAAGATATGGTGACAAAGAAGAGGGAAGTGAGCTTCGAAAATGATGATAGATTGCAACATTGCTATAAGGTCCCTTGTGCAGAAATAAGAGGATCCTGGTGCCTTCACTATTCCATGTACCATTGGGTTGTGGTATTTTGCTAAGGCGTTGTGTGATCTTGGTGCTAGTATTAATCTGATGTCATTGTCTATTTACACGAAGATGGGTCTGGGAGATCCAAAACTGACTGCGATACAGTTGCTCATGGCCAATAAAACTGTGAAGAGGGATGATGTGAGCACCTTTAATGGTGCAGTTAGAGTGATTGATAGCACTACTGAGGGTGCCTGACTAGATGATGTGGTTACTAATGAGGGTGACCCAAGTGTTGTTCTAGCGGGCACCGGAAAACCAGACCCACACGCTTGTTGATAGTTTATCGGCGCTATGCGCCACAGGTTTGCTTTACCCAATCCATTACTTTTTACTCTTTTTGTGTGCATTAGGGACAATTTCACCTTTTTTTTGTTGGGGGTGGAAATGGATTGTGAGTGATAGGGTGAAGTCTGAGTTACGCAACTCATAATCCTCTCTTGGGGTTTTCTTTCCTGTGATCCTTTCCCTTAAAAGACTGCTTAATTACTATTGAACCAGCATGTTTTAGGATTGTATGTGTAAAAGCATGAGAAAGAATGAAGAATGATCGCAAAAGCTTTTTGAAAAAACGATACCCGTCCAAAATTTGTGATATGTGCTAAAATCTGTAGACTAGAATGAGTTGAATGTGTTGGCTCTGAGTATGACATCATAATGAACAAACTTGATAGCATGACCTAAGCTTAAACTTGAACTGTGTAATCAGATAATCTGATAATGAAACTATGTGCCAAGAGTGTCTGAGAATAGTTAATTGTTCAAACAGATTTTGTACCAATCTAGAACTTGCCCGGTTAGTCCTGCTAAGACAACCTACTCTAGAGGCTAGGAAATGATCATAGGTCCTTGTTCTGAAAAGTCCACAAATTCCTAAAAAGAATCCAACAAATGAAATAAATGCTTTCTTTGATCCAAATGCTTTGAGCTTAAATTAGACCATTTCGTTCTAACCCCCTAACTCACCTTCCCATAATCTACTGTGTTGACCATGGTCCCTCCTTGGACATGTGCACCTCGACTTAGGCCAAAAGCCTATGTTGAGGGTGGATAATGCAAAAAGTGATCTCAATATTTGCCCTAATCTGACATCGGGCATTGTGCACCTCAACCAATGGAAAATCCTTAGGTTGAGGGTGGATATGAAAGAGGAAACCGAAAGAAAAATGGATATGAAAAGAGTTTGGTGTTGAAAAAAAATAAAAAGAAAAGAGAGGAGAGGAGAGGATGTGACTTGTTGAAAGCTAAAGAAAAGAATAAAATGCAAGAAAAAGAAGAAAGTGAAAAATAAAGAGCTACAAAGTCTAAAGTCACATCCATGGTTGAAGAGAATCAAGGGAAACAAGGTAAAATGGTAGGTTGTCAAAAATAGGGAAAAAAGAGGTAGAAAGACTAATGTAGTGTCAAGGAGGGCTGAAAGTCACTAAAGACTACCCAAATGTACCACACCTAACCCTGAGCCTACGTTACAACCCAAGAAAGTCTTATAGTGATCCTAGAAACTAGTTTGAAGAGTCTAAGCAGTGAAAATGAGGGAAAGCCTATGATATTGAGCACTAACTATACTTGAAGTTACTTCTGAGTATGAGTGTTGGATGAATCCTTGTACTCAAAATCATATTCACTGTGTGAAAAAGGGATTTCGTTTGAAGTAAGGGCACTAGTTACATTGTCGTAAAGTTGGTACCTCGGTGATAGTAAAACAGCGTATGTTCTGTGTTGACTGGTCGATCTTAGTCATGTTTTGATTAGCACAAGTTAGCTTGTTGACTCTGAGACAAAAGATTTTCACCCAAAAAGAGAGTTGGAGTAGAGTGCCATGTGATTGCTTGTGCTTGAATTGCTTGCTTCTACAAAAGTGTTGTTTAGAGTCTTAGTGCGTCGTTTGAGGAGAAACAACGAATTTAAGTTGAGGGTGTTGATATACCGCTAGTTTACGATATTTGTAATACATTTCACTTAAAGAGCTGTGTGTGCCTAGGGCCATTTTGTATTGATTTTAATGCATTTTTATCATGTTTGCAGGAAATATGTTCAGACATGGAAACTGAGAGACATAGCTGAAGGATGTGCAGAAAAGGGTATCTATGGAGGTGATCTACGGACCCTAGGTCCACTCATGCTCCGTATATGGTGACCGTAGATGGGCAGGCTAGGCTTGAAGGAAAATTAGGTAATTCTTGACAAAATGTGGAACCACGATTGCAAACCATGGACCGTAGATCGACCTACTGGTTGTACTATTGTTCCGTCAAATCATTCAGAGAGGGGTTCCAGTACCTGATTTCGAAAAATTCTAAGTATGGAGCTACGGAGGAGGATCCACGGACCGTAGATCAATCCACGGTCCGTTCTATAGATCCGTCGATTGATTCAGAGAAGTGGAGATTTTGAAGATTGGAAAATTGCCTAAGTCCTGAGCAACGAAAGGGTAGGTCAGTGTCGTAGATCGAAGATGCGTCCAGAAACATTATTTCCTTATTTCGTTTCCTTTTTAGTTAGGACTTGTTTTTCTATATATCTAGGGCATGTAAACCTTGTTTTTATGGGTTAGACATTATTTCTTTTATTCTAGCTCTTGACTTTGGAGATTAACTTGCAAGTTTAGCAATTCTTAATTTCCTAAGTTCGTTTTGAAGATTTTAGTTTGGAAATTCAAGTTGAAATTCTGGGTTGATCATTCTCATTATGTAAGTTCATGATTTCTTCTTCTAAAATTATGAATTATGTTCTTGCTAATATGGGTAACTAAATCCACAACTAGGGTTGTGGAACCCATGAGCGATTAAAAAAGTATGAATAGTAACTAAGCAATTCTTGAATAGTGTTGTTGCATGCATTGATAATTCTTTCGTTTAGAAGTCCTTTTAACGAGTGCACACGTTAGAACTCGCCTTGTTGCTAGTTGCCGGACCAAGGAGGTAGTTAATAAGAAAAGAATTATCAACATAGATTTAGTGTTATACTATCTAATAGTCTAATATCGATTGGTGCGAGGGTAAAAACTAAGCCATACATCGATGTGATGTCTAATATGAGGTAAAGGGAAGGGTTAGTAAATTATATACACGTAGCCAGACCAAGGTGCGCGGTGAAATTCTCTAGTTGCCGGACCAAGGAATTATAGGAACCTAACTTAACACTTTGCATGTAATACACTAGGAAATGATTGCTATTACTAGGATTACCGCGTTATGAGCTTATGGGGAACATGTACACCCTAGTTACTTTCTCATCTTGATAAGAACTAAAGTTTGAATCTTGCTCACTGAATACTTACATAATTTTTTGAATTTGTTTCACAAACCGCCCCTCTCTTGAATTTGAATTTGTTTACATTTACTAAACAAATATAATCGTCAGTTAAGTTTAAGTATAAACCATATTCCTCATGGGATCGACCCCAACCTACAAGTTGGGTTCTTTACTTGATAACGATCACTTATACTTCTTTAGGGAGATGTAATTTGAGCGTATCATGAAACTGCAGAATTTTTGAAGAATAGATACCTAAAAACTATTCAGACGAAAAACAGCTACAGAAGACACCTGCCCATATATCTATTTTGTGTATATTTCTGAGTTGTAAAGCTCATTGGAATGCTTTAATGGAAGTGTTAAACAAAGTGAACATTCCAAAAGAGACCACCAAGTTAAACTTTAGCTTTAACGATTGGAAGAATAGTGGAAGCTAACAAGATTTCTTTCCATGATGATGAGATGCCTGCGGAAGGGACTAGGCACAACAAAGCTCTTCACATCGCAGTCAAATATTGTGATAAGATTGAAACTAAAGTTCTAATTTATGGATGTTCTGGATGTAAGATATGTAGTTTCACCACTTTGAGGGATTTAGGTGTGAATATAGGAGACATAGGGGAAAGTCTTGTAAAAGTTAGAACTTTTGATAGAGCACAAGGAAATGTCATTGGACAAATCTATCTCACATTGCAAGTAGGGCCGGCTGAATTCCCTATAATATTTCAATTGGTGGATGTGTCATCCAACTACAACATGTTGTTGTGAAAACCATGGGTTCTCATGGAAAGAGTGGTTCCTTCCACTCGTAATTAGTGCGTGAAGTTTAAGTGGGGTTACATAGAAGTTACCATCCACGGGGATATCAGTCACCCCATTCATTCTATTAATTATATTCATATCGCTAACGAGTTGGACAGAGCCATTTTTCACACATTGGAAATATTGCAAGTTGTAAGGGTCAATTAGGAAGAAGAGACAAATGATATAAAATTATCAAGTGCAGCTAAAATGGTTGAGTCATAGATGTTGAAGTATGGGTATCAACCTAAGAGTGGACTTGGACCCAAGTCCAATGGAATAGTCACTACACCATTTTAGGCCTACGGCCACACTAAATCTGGACAACGCTTGTAAAGTGTTGCCTAAAATATTTTTGGGAACGCTTTTAAAATGTAGCCTAAATTTTTAACTTTTGGCATCGATATTATTGGCAACACTTGTAAAGCGTATTTTTTAATGGTATAGGCTATACTTTATAAGCGTTGTCATAAAATGAAATAAATGGCAACAACTATTTACATATATGGCCACACTTTTAAAGTGTCCTATTTTTATAATTATAAAAACAACACATTACAAATGTGGCCTTAGTG
>NW_006239331.1:210947-212961 GCF_000226075.1 Solanum tuberosum | reverse complement strand
TGAAGCTAAAGAACTGAGGATCGAAGAACTGAAGAGAGGAAGCTGAAGAACTGAGCTGAAGATTTCTCCTATACCGATTAAAGATTTCTCCTATACCGATTTCGTACAGCTGAGATTCCTTTTTATTCTCTACTAATCATCTAGTACTAAAAACAGTCAATTGATTGAATTTTTGTTTTGTGTTTAGAAGGAATTGATTACTTTGGGGGTTCTTACAGCTGAAATTTCAAAGTAGGGGAAGAAATTGTGAAAAATCTGAACGTCAAAGTTAGCCCTAGGCATATTGAGTAGACGAGAAAGAGGGAATTACTACTCGAAAGCATTTGAGTCAGTAAGTATCTATCTTTGTTTTCCTTAATATTATAAATTTTGAATTAAACTATTCAGCTCCGTAGTGTTCAAGACTATAGTAATGCAAAGAAGCCACAAGTATAACTCAGTAAGCTCAACTACACAAAACATTACAGTCTCTAAAATCTTAATTCTTGCAAATGTATGCCTATAGAGATGCTTTGTGTATGCAGTTTATTAAGTTGTTGGATATTGCTTCCCAGAGGATTTTTTCGATATGCAGTCCAGACAGTTTTATCTCTTTTGTCAGTTTTAGTTGCCCATCAATCTTGGGTAGTTTAATTTACTTGCATTGGAGGTTGGCTGATATTTGGAATATTACTTTCTTATTCCTGTGCTTTGTACAAAAATACAGAGTCTTCTCTTTTGATATGTAGCCATACTCTTTATTGGATGTTTGGAGGAGTAGGAGTTCCACTGTTAGTTTCTCCTATTTTGTGACTAGAAGCTCCTCTTGTTTTTCTGAATGATATTGTTTGCTCATTTGCATAGGGAACATGCTTATTTCACCAGATGAACATATTCTTGATTAATACCTTTACCAGTTTTTAAGCTTTTCAGCTCTAGAACAGTCTACTCAGGAAATTTGGGTTGGAGAATAGATATAAAGCTGTGTATGACAAAGTGCTGGTTCTATTTTCTTGTAAATTTCTAACAAGACTAAAAAAAATCTAAACAAATATTGTAACTCAATCTACCAAAGCAACAAACTTCTATACAAAACAGAACACAAAAGAATTGAATAAGAAAAGGTTCAGGAGGCAGAACTTTGTTCTGCTATTGGACATAGTCTGACTGCTTGGGAACACAAGGTTCAGGAGGCAGAACTCTGATGCAGAATGGTTGAATATGACTGGTATGTTTCTGAATAAGGGAGGTGCATAGGTTCAGATTATAGAATTTTTGATGAAGGAAGCTGAGTGATCTGGTAGTCCTGGCAGGTTCAGATTGTAGGGTGAGTCATGGCAGTTAACTGCAGTAGATAAGAAAACTGATAAGAACACACTCCATATGCCAGCTGCTACTTTACAGTGCAAAAATAGATGACTAGCACTCTCCAACATTGTCTGATGGCACATATAACATTCATCAGGGCGTGTTTTTCCTTCTGTAAAATGCAGTCAACTTTAGCCTTAAAATCTGGTTCAACTTGCCTGCTTTAGATCGTGTTAATTGTTTTCTTCCTATTTTTAGAACTTGGAAGGCTACATAACACTTGAAGTAAAATTAGTGAACTCTTCTTAAAATCAAGTTTCCAGTAAACCTTATTACAGGGTTCTGTTAAGCCTTGAACACTTCTAGAGTCTGGAAAAATTTCACAACTCTTCTTATTCAAAGTCCTTCTATAAGTAATATTTCACCCTTTAGGATCCAAGATTATAGCTAATCTTGCTTCAGGTCAGGGATAACTTAGAATGAATTAACTCTACGAAACTTTAAGTTTTTTTGGTGTGATCGACTATCTATTATAGGATCATTGTAATGTTTGCTTGAATGTTTAAACATGGTAGTAGATGTTTGCTTAATCTTGATTAGTTCATTAAATTGTGTCTATCCTATTAATTTACTTTCTTTCTTAATTGTGTCTATCCTATTAATTTTACTTATTTTTCCTTAGAAGTATAATCAACATTCAGAAACATTTGTGGAGGATTCAAGGTCT
>NW_006239331.1:206339-210734 GCF_000226075.1 Solanum tuberosum | reverse complement strand
ATTCTGGGGTTGAAACATATGATGCTTCAAGAAATCAAACTTTTCAAATGCGAGCAGCTCTTATGTGGACAATCAATGACTTTCCTGCATATGCTATGTTGTCTGGATGGAGTACAAAAGGAAAGTTTGCTTTCCCTTGTTGTAACTATAACACTAATTCTCGCTATCTTAAGCATAGTCGAAAAATGTGTTATATGGATCATCGTGTTTTTCTACCCATGGATCATCCATGGAGATCTAACATAAGATCTTTCAATGGAAAAACTGAATTCAGGCCTCCTCCACCTTTATTAAATGGAACCGATGTGCTTAATAGCTTACAAGAATTCTGAGGATTTCATTCCACAACAAGGAAAGAGTAAATTGCTTGAGTACAAATCAGTAATTCATTCGTCTTCGAGGGAAGAGCTTGGTACCTCACATATGGTTGTTGGGAAAGGACAAACTAAAAAGAGCTTATTTCAATCCGGAGAGTCCATTCAAGAGAAAGGAACTAAACTTCCTATGCACAACTTTAGGTTCCAAACGTCTTCCAAGAAAGGGGAAACACTTGGTAATGCAGAGGAACAACATGATATTCAAGATCTACTAAACTTCAAAAAGGTGAAGAGAAAGTCGGTCCTACCGGCCACAAGTCTTGATCAGTTTCTGGAAGAACAGCAGCTACAAAAAGAACATGATATTCATGATGATCTACCAAAATGCAAGCAGGTAAAGAGGAAGTCAGTCATACCAGCTACTAGTCTTGATCAGTTTAAAAAAAAACAAGCAATACACATAGATGATGAAACAAAAACTGATAACCACAAAGTAGCTGATGATCTTGTGGATCAAGAAGAAATCGGCGGGGATGAGTGTGCTATAGACGAGGAAATTGGCATTGATTGTGGTACAGAAGGTATGTCTTAAGCGTTGTAAGATTTATTACTTATATAAAAGAAATTTCTTATTTCCTTACTGTTACATCAATCTAGGAATATTGGAGCCGAAAAAAGTTCGAGGAAAAACAACATGTAAGGATATTCACGCAAGAAATTTGGAAGAAAGAAAGAAGGTGACATTTGATAAAGGACAAGCAATGGGACCAACTGGTAAGATAGTTTCGGAATTAACCAACTTTATAGGAACAATTTCAAGGAACTCTAGATTCATCAACTTGATGTACACTAGTTGGCATGCGGTGCCAAAAGATAAGAAAAAGCGCATGTGGGAATATATCAATGTAAGAACAATAAATTTTGAGATTGCATATTTTATTGCTTGGTTTTACTGACTGAAGCTAAATATATTTTATTTTGCATAGTCCAAATTCCTAATTCCAGTAGAAGGAAAGAAGTGGGTGATGACTAGTCTTCGTGATGTTTGGAGGCGATACAAACAAAAAATTAAAGAGAGATATTTTGATAATAATAGTACCATTGAGGATATGCTAGCAAAACGTCCTGTTGACATGCCAGAAGAACAATTCCGTCAATTGATCAAGTATTGGAAACACCCAACTGTTCAAGTAAGGCTAAAATAGTGCATTTCTACTCTTCAACTTATTTTGCATCATATCTATTCTTCGCCAAAATTCCGGGGAAACAGCAGATGATGCTTTTACGGCAGTGTTTGGAAAGGAGCAACCTGGTCGAATTAGGTGCTATGGTAGATCAGTGACAACAAGTTCTTTAAAGAAAGATGAGGAAACTAACGAGCTAAAACAGAAACATGCCAATGAAATCACTTCTCTAAAAGAAGAAATGAATGAAATGAGAGAAGAAATGCGACATTTCTTTAGTCAATTGCTTCAAAACAACCCTGGATTGAATGTTCGAGAAATGCCAGGGTGTGTTCGATCTAACATTGCTTCACCTATTGATGCGAGTAGTGCAGAAGCTGTAAAAGGCCAAAATCTTCCACATTTTTCCGGATCAACTCATGATCCAGATCTTCAAAAGGTATATTTTTTTTTAAGTTGAATCTTGTTGATATTGATTGCGGAGGTTGATGGAATTTAGGTGACTTAATTCAAAAACCCCAAAGTCTCCATCATAGGTACTTTTAAAAGTTTTTTCTTTTTGGTAATTAGGATTTTATCAATCACCAACGTAGATACTTACAAAGCTAAACCAGTCCTACTCAACTGGTTATCACAATATCTGCAGTCTGCTTACAAACTTAGAGAATTAAAACCTGGCTCGGGCAGTAGCTCTAACACAACAAACACAAGCAATTCTACGAGCAATATCCTCCATTGTAGTCTCTGTCTTCTCAAAAACTCTATTGTTCCTCTCCTTCCAGATGGCATGAATAAATTATGTGTATACTAGTTGTAGTAGTTGGGCCTGGTGGCTTTTCCCCTTAGTCTTCTGGATGATCCACTGTTGCATTGCATTCCAAGTAATGGTTGGAGGATGGCTGATAGTAGTCCATTGGAGTAATCTCCTCCATAAGGAGTTGGCAAATGCACACTCAAAAAATAAGTGGTCTCTTGTTTCATCTTCCTGCTTACACATAACACATTTAGGATTGCATTATCCATTTCAGCAACCTATCTGTTGTAAGGAGTCTGTTCTGGATTTGCAGCCATAAGATAAAAATGGCTTTAGGTCTTGCTAAGTTGCGACATATGAGACCTCTCCAATCAACCTTTGGGTAGTCACCTAGCATTTGATTATAGGCTTGCCTTATCTTGCTTCTCTTGCCATCAATAGCATGATGTAGCAAATGTAGGTGATCCTTTGCTCCAAGAACTTTTCTAACCATCCAACAAGCTTGAGCAGGAACCTGAGAGCTTCCATATGTTGGCCTTTGATGTAATAACTGTGTATCCATTTGATCCAAAGTCTATCCTGCTTCTTCTCTATATCCCAACACATCTTTAGAACTGCTGCTTTGTTCCATACCTTTAAATTCACCAAGTGTAATCCTCCAGCCACCTTAGTGTACACATCTTCTCCCAAAAGACTGGGGCCTTCTTAGTTATGTTGTTGAGTCCAGACCATATAAAACTCCTACAGTAAGCTTGGATTGCTTTCATCACCTTAGTTGGTATCACAAAAAGTTGTGTCCAGTATGCTTGAATCCCAAAAATCACTGTCTTAACTCTTAACAAGCTGAACTCTCCCTGCACAGGATAGTTTTTTAGCTGTCCAGGAAGATATTTTTGCTACTATTTGATCAGTAATGGCTTCCACTGAATAAGATTGAGTTTCTTAGTGAACAAAGGTATACCAAGGTATCGAAAAGGTAAGGCCCCATGACTGTATCCCAGAGTTTGTTGGATGTGAGACATTACAGTACCAAATACTCCTCCAAAATATATAGCACTTTTAGACAAGTCAGCTTTCAATCCGGAAGCTGCTGTGAACAAAGTGAACTTGTCGTGGAGTAGTTGAACTGATATTTGGTCACCTCTTGCAAACATGAGGAGGCCATCTGCAAAGCTTAAATGTGTGATCTTAAGCCTACTGCACATAGGGTGGTATTGAATATCTTGTGATTGGATAAGTCATTCAGGTTCCTACTTAGATATTCCATGACCATAGCAAACAAAAAGGGGGACATTGGATCCCCTTGCCATAGTCCTCGAGCTGCCTCAAAAGGTTTTGTTAGTTCCCCATTGATCAAGAAAGAATAGGAGACAGTAGTTACACATTGCATCACGCAGCCTATGAACTTGAGAGGAAACCCCAATGTTGACATTATTTGTTCTAAATATTTTCAATCAATAGTATCATAAGCTTTTTGGATCTCCACCTTTATCATACATCTGGGTGAGATATTCTTCCTGTTATAGGCCTTGACTAGTTCATGTGCAAGAATAATGTTATCTGCCACTTTTCTCCCAGGTACAAATCCAGCTTGCATTTCTGAGATCACAGTTGCTATCACCTGGTAGATTCTATTTGCCAACACTTTTGCTATGAGTTTGTATAGGACTGTACAACATGCTATGGGCCTACACTCCCTTATATTGGAGGGATTGGGAACTTTGGGTAACAGTGTAACTGCAGTACAATTCACTGCTTTGTGTAACTTTCCAGTAAGAAAGAACTCCTTAACTGCTGCATAAACATCCTGTTTAATCACTGGCCAGGCTTTTTTGAAGAACATAACATTGTAGCCATCAACTCCTGGAGCCTTATCATCACCAATAGAACATAGTCCATCATAAATTTCCATCTCAGTAACCTCTACACACAAGGCCATTTGTTGAGAGTGATTCAGTGTTGGCCCCTGCTTCATAATACTCTTACTGACTGCAGTTGTGCTTACTTGAGCAGTTCCCATTAAAGACTTGTAAAATATTATAATCTCATTTTTGAATTGCATCCGGATCCACAATTTTTCTCCATCCGCTGAAGTAAGCTCGACAATCTGTTTCTTGTGTTGTCTTTCTTTCAATATTGT
>NW_006239331.1:194410-206271 GCF_000226075.1 Solanum tuberosum | reverse complement strand
AGTTCTTAGACTTTGGTGGCTCAAATTTACTCTTGGTGATAGTATTATTAATTAGCAACAAAATCCATTGTTTCTAATTGACTGTCACGATGTCTCAAGCTTTCGTAGAGTGAATTTGTACTGTTTTGCTCTCTGCCATCTGTATGATCAGTTTTTGGTGGCTCTTCATCTTGAACAATGTCATTAGTGACACTCTGTGTATTGGATGAATCATCTCGAGTCAGTGTTGTTAGGATCTGACTAACTGCTTCTCTTATGAGAGTGACAACATCATTTATGCTGAAACTTCTCCCATTGTGGCTTATATATATCATCATTTTCTTTCGAGAAATCTTAAGGAGAGTTGTCTGTATTCGTTTCATCTACTTTTCTGTTGTTATTTATCTCATCGAGTTGTTCATTCCCTATTTTTGATACAACATCTGAAATAATGTGATGTGATATCAAATGCCACATGCTGATGTGCTTCTGTTTTTTCACCTGTTTTCTGTATGTTTCGTCTTCATCTTCTGCTTCTGTTATCTGTTCATTTGCAGAAAAATTAATACATAAGGAGAGGAGTTTCGTCTTTATCTTCTGCTTCTGTTATCTGTTCGTTTGTAGAATTGTTCAGGACTTACATTCACTACTTTGCTGTCCAATTTGTTGTCCAATTTTTCATCAGCTCCACGGATCACTTTGCTGTCCAATTTTGTAGATTCATCCGAAATCATATGTCTATGATAAGGCTCCACATGCTCCTATTCTGCATGCAATCTGATTTTTTGTTCATAATTGGTTTTAATTTTTAATTTTATTTTAAATGTGTAGGGAAATGGAGGTGATCAAATTTGAAGGGTCGCCACAAGTCAATTTGATCACATAGAAGTGGATGATGAAGAGTTTTTGAACTATTGTAAAAGTTTGAATACGTTATATTTGATTTTGTGAAATATATTCATTGCTAGAATATATTGAACTATTGTAAGAGTACTTTTTTGCAAATCTATATATTTGAATTACTTATTAGCTAATTTGATGCTTGAGTTTATTTATTGCAAAACAATATTGGTGTTTTTTAATTAGAAATTGTGGCATATAAATCTTTTATAGCCAAAATAATATTGCCACACTTAAAAGTGTAGCCATAGGACTGTAAATTGTGTATGCACATGGGCAAGGACTACACTTCAAAGTGTTGTCATACATAAGATAGAAAAGGCAACACTTTAAGATCGTGGGCAATATGGAAGAAAAGGCCACGCTTGAAAGTGTAGCTGATAAGGCAACACTTTTAAATATAGCTGCAAAGCGTGGCCTTTTGGCCTTTTAGGCTACGCTTGAACGTGTAGCTAACAAGGCAACACTTTTAAGCGTAGCTGCAAAACGTGGCCTTTTTGCCTTTTAGGCTACGCTTTTAAGCGTAGCTAATACGACAACACTTGAAAAGTGTTGTCTAAAGTCAAAGGTTACACCTCTTTAGGCTACCCCCAAAAAAGTGTTGTCGAAAGTCAAAAAGTGTAGCCTTTTATCAAAGGGCACACTTTTTGCTAGTTTAGACAACACTTTTCTAGGGTGGCCGTAGCCCTAAAATGTTGTAGTGAGTTGAGCAGATCCAGCTAAAGCGTCACAGAAGCACCAACGGACTTAGATATTAACCCACCTCGGGAAAAGTCCACCATGGGTCAAGCAAGACAATCATTGTACTTGAAAAGATTCGATTCATGATCAAGCAACAATGATGGCATCGTAGAATGAATAGGCAATTTGTTCGTGGCTATGGCTGGAGAAGAGGAAGAGATAAATCTCAGCAAATTGACCATTCGTGATGCCAAAACTGGAGAAATCTTGGAAAACTGGACCATCAGTTCTTCCCTCCTAGTAGTGTGGAAAAGAAGTTTTTATTTTCAAAATTATCATGATAAAGTTGAGGCTTGAATCATGCCTAATCTTTTGTTGCTTGACTCTTCTGAAAGCTAGAATGTTTTGAAATAAAAAGTCTTTCTTTTTCTTTTAAAATTGTCTTGTTATTTTAAATATCTATTTATTTTTGCTTACCTTTTGCACTTTTTGGCACTCATATTAATAAAAATCATTATTCAACGTTTATGACATGTAACGAATCCACCAAGCAAGGTGAAAGCGATGAACAAGATCATGAACAATATGATGAAAGCATGATTCCTTAAAATCAACCACATAAAATTGAGCAAGTTGAAAGTTAGAAAAAACCCAATATGGATGAAACTAAGGTTGTCAACTTTGGAGATGATGAAATCGTTAACGAAACACGAGCTACATACATTTGGAGGCTAGAAGAAAGCATGATTTAATAGAATTTATTAAGTCGTATGTTAGCATATATTCTTGGTCTTAGGATGACATTGAGCACTTATATTGTCTCGCACAAATTACCAATTGATCCCACTTGCCTACCCATTAAACAAAAGACAAGAAAGTTCAAGTCGGATTCGAATTTAAGGATCAAAGAGGAGGAAACTAAGAAAATTGAGGTGAACATTATGAGGGTTACAAATTACCCCACATGGTTAGCAAACATTGTGACTATGCCGAAAAATGATGGAAAATCACAATATATTTGAACTATTGAGATCTCAACTATACCAGTCCTGAGGATGATTTCCCTCTTCCAAATATTCATATACTCATCGATAATTGTGCAAAACATGAGCTATAATCATTTATCAATTTCTTTGTAGGATATTACCAAATCTTGATAGATGAAGATGATGCAGAAAAGACTACATTTATCAATCCATGGGGGGCGTATTTTTATAGAATAATACCTTCTGGTCTCAAAAAGGCCAGTGCAACCTACATGAGGGCCATGACAACCCTTTTTCATGATATTATCCACGAGGAAATAGAAATGTATGCAGATGATGTTGTTATAAAATCTAAGAGAAGTTCTGATAACCTGGATGCCTTACGAATATTCTTTGAGAGGTTGCAGAAGTATAATCTAAATATGAATCCAGCAAAGTATGCATTGGGAGTACCTGCGGGAAAAATACTAGGATTCATCGTTAGTAGAAAAAGCAAAGAGTTGGATCCATCAAAGTTCAAGGCAATCCAAGAGCTACCTCCCCCAAGACCAGGAAGGATGTAATGAGTTTCTTAGGAAGACTAAATTACATCACTCAATTCATAGCTCACTCAATAGTGATCTGTGAACACATATTCAAATTACTATTAAAGGATGTCGCCACGAAATGGATAGAGGAATGCCAAAAGACTTTTGATTGAATCAAATAATACTTGTCCAAACCACCAGTATATGTCCCATCGGAGCCTGGAAAGCCTTTATTATTGTATCTATCTATCATGGATAATGCACTTGGATGCCTATTGGGGTAGAATGATGAGACACGTAGAAGAGAGCAAGCCATTTACTATTTGAGCAAGAAATTCACACCATAGGAGACAAGATACACCTTATTGGAACGAACATGTTGTGCTTTGACTTGGATCCCGTACAAATTTAGGCATTACCTTTTTGCATACACCACATACTTGATCTAAAGAATGGACCCACTAAAGTACATCTTTAAGAAACCAATGCCTACAGGTAAACTATGAAAGTGGAAAATTTTGTTGAGCGAGTTTGATATTGTGTATGTGACATAGAAGGACATTAAAGAAAAAGCCTTGGAAGATCACCTCGCAGAAAACCTGGTGGACCAGGATTAGAAGCAACTCACGACCTACTTCCCTGATGGAGAGGTTTTTTGTAGGAGGAGTCATGTCACAGTCGTATAATAGATTGATGGTGTTCTTTGATGGAGCATCAAACTTTATAGGAGTTGGAATAGGAGCAGTCTTAATTTGGAAACAGGAGAATATTACAGATTCTCTGCTAAGATTGGGTTTATTGTACAAATAACATGCCATAATATAAAGCTTGTATTCTAAGAATTAGGATGGCCATAGACGTGAACATCAAAGAACTCTTGGTAATAGGTGATTCTGATTTATCGTTTCATTAGGTCCTAGGAGAATGGACCACTAAGAATTTTACGATCCTACCTTCATTGCATTACACAAAAGATTGAGTAGGAGATTCACAAGGATTGAGTTCAAACATTTCCCTCGATTGAATAACATTATCAAAGACACTTCATCCAATTCTAAGCGTCAACGATCGTTAGTCAGTATATAATCCAACTAAATGAGTTGGTGTCGAATACCACAGTGAGTGGTACGTGTTTAATATTCAATAGGAAAGTACGAATATGCTCTAGTCAATCATAGGAATAGACATTTATGAATAAAAATATAATTCAAATCAGGGGTGACACGAATGTCAAATAACAGGGGGTTTGGTTGGTCATTAACAACTACAACACCATCAAACAACATGGAATAACAATAATGAGACAGGTTCTTGGGATGTGATTCGATTATAGGCTAATGTAGACAAATGGGTAATTGCAACTTTTAGAAAAGATATAGATATTAGTGATTAAGCTAGACTATAGAAGAGGTAATCTTTCTCTCGAACAATTTACCCCGAGTCAAGTCGGTTTCTCTCGAACACCAACAAGCAGTAAAATCAGACCAGCCTACGCCTTAGTCCATTCACTCTCTCGAGCTGAATGTGTTGAAGAAGGTTTAGGATTCACTCTCTCGAGCTGAACCCATGACCCAATACCCATAGACCATTAATCAATAATCTTGGTTTTAAAACCTCTCTCGAGCAAGCCAAAAACACGAAAATAGAACTGCAGTTGCAACAACAATTCTTTAATTTAAACCATAGTTAATGATTGAAATTACTTCTAAACCGCATCTAAACCATAAAAATTGTTTAGATGTGATTGAATTCACATAATCACACCCCAAGAATTGAATTTTTAGCTAGACATCATAAAAAGATAAAGATTGTTACCAAATTGTGTTTCCATCAACTAGGTAAGATTAATTTCGTCTTTACAAAGGTTCAAATTGAAGAATCTCAAAGACCCAATTTCAATTTCTCAAAAGTGAAAAACTTCATTTTTTCAAAGCTAAAGAAAACTTGTCTCAATACTCATACTTCAAACTCAAAAATTACTCTAATGAATGTTGAGAATAAAAATTTGATTGAAAAAAGATTAAAAGATTAAAAGATTCTAAACTAAATGTTCAAAAACGTATTTATAGTCGCCAAAAATATGCTACGAAGGGCCCCTCAGAGCAACAAGTCAGGCTCGTTGATCAAGGAAGATAATCGTCGAGTCGCCGAGGGTACTCGGTGAACTCCGTCTTCTCACCAAAAGTTATTGAACCCAATTTCTTATTTTGCATGTGATTAAATGTGATCTATGGGGATTCGGCGAGCTTGACTCAGCTCGCCAAACTCCCTAACGTGCCTATTTTCATCCTTAACTTATAAATTCAACCCCTCAGCCCCCTAAAACGAAATAAAACCAGGCACTCATTCAATTAGACTTGGACCCGTTGCACCCATGCACCCGGGATACTCAGACTTATCCCGGTTTGGCAAAATTTGGTCATGTGATGCCTTTTGCACTTAGGAATGACGGCAAGCACTCCATCATCGGGCAAAATATGTCATTTATCACAAATGTGGGTTACTTAGACTTCACCTGACTAGACCCAACAATAATTAACCACAACCAAATAATTTCAATCAATTTTAAGCACAAAAATTTCGGGAAATCAACGATATAGACTATTTAGGAAATATGTTAGAATTAAAATTGGAATTCAAGCATAAAATTACAATGAGAGAGGCCCAACACACATCACTAAGATAATAACAATTGCAAATGATTAAAAATGCTAAATACTAGTTTGGGGTACGGAAAACCAACCTTTAATACCAAATATATACTTTGAAATGCTAGGCGGCAAAGAATTCAACTTTGAACACACAATCAATGACTAAGTATCAGTAATAAAGCAAAAATATGGGAAAAATTTAGTGCGGGTGTGAGTTTGGAAAGTTAAAAAGTGAGGGAATGTGAAAGATTTTGAACTTTTGAACTTTTGGCCTTTAAAACCATCCAGTTCTCACCCATTGTGCAACATTAGTCTTACTCACCGACCCACTCGGTGACACGCCAAGTAAGCACTTTCCTCGCCGAGTTTTACAGGACCTCCAATTAATGTGGGGTCCAAACGGCGGACAAAATCATGATCACCAACCTGGTCGGTAATTCGCCAATTTTCTCCTAGACTCGCCGAGTTTTACGGAATCCAATTTCAAAATTCTATGATTCCAACGGCGGTCCAAGTCGGGCTGGCCAACCTATTCGGTGTGTTGCCAACTGGACATTTTGTTCGCCGATCTCCCCATTTAAAACATTCCACACTTTAACATGCACAATTAACACACGATTATTTCACAAATAAAAAGAAAGCAAATTAAACTTGGGATGCCTCCTAAGCAGCACATTAGTAACGTCGTTGGACGACAGAAGTCCACGCTCAAACCTCATTCTTGGGGTTAGCTATAGTATAACTAGGTAACCCCTTTTGTTGTCTCGGGTTTAAATGACACAAGATATGACCCATCTAGGTCTCCAACTTTGATAGAGACGGAATGAGAGGTGACAGTCTGGCTAAAGGTCGATACATTGTCCTTCATCTCTTTCAAGGGTTTATCGGACCCCTCAACCTTGTTGAGGATACAAGAAAGCATATCCTCTGACCGACCACCCTTAGAATACTTTTGCTTTATATGCTTGTGGGGAGGAATGTGCTTGTTCTTCTCCCCATCCATTTCCTTCCAAGTGGGATTTCGATCCCTACATTCTCTATCACGATCTCTCCAACCTTCATCCCTGCTACAACCTTGGTTACCACCCTGTCTTGAGTAGTTTGTACGATAACCACCTCCTTGGTTGGCTAGGAACTTTACCACCTCATTATACAATGTTTCGAATATGGCCTCTTCAGGGTTCACACACCCAACACCTACGTCATTGACACTCATATCACCAGGTACCATGACATTTTTAAACAAAATGTCAAGTTGGGTCATAATCTTAGCCATGTTTTGGTCCCTCTCTTTGTCTTTCTCGATCTGCTCCTTGGTCAGTTTGAAAGTGAGGGGAGAGACCTGATATTCGCGGGTGTACCACGCACGGTTGATCTTGTTCATTCCATCCAAGAGCTGAGATGCTATAACATAATGTTCCTGTAGAAAACCTTAAGGAGAAATTTGGTCAGCAACTCCCTTGTTCACTGAATCAAGGCTTCGGTAAAAGTACTGCAGCAACAGGCTGTCAAGCAAACCATGAGTTCGGCATTGCAGCACCAATTTTTGTAGCCAAGTCTCATGGATTGTCTTGCCCTCCAGACGCTTGAAGCTCTGAATGTTCTCCCGAAGTTTCATCATCTTCGAAGGAGGGAAAAATCGCAGTTGAAATGCGGTGACAAGCTCTTCCCACTAAGTGATTGTGTCTCTTGGCAATTCAGCCAGCCACTTACACGCCCCCCACATTAGAGAAAACGGGAACAATCTCAACCAGAACGACTCTTGGGATATATTCTTGAAAGAGAAACATCAACAAAATTTCTAATATGCTCATGGGATCCTCATGAGCCAAACCACCAAACAGCCCTTTAAATTACAAGAGTTGTAGCATAGTGCTAGTAATGTGGAACATAGTGTTCCCTTCAACCGGAGGCAAGCGAATGGCACCAATTCCACCCATAAGATGAGGATCATTAGCATTCAGCTCATTGACATCGTTGAGGTTGCCGATGTCATCTTGGTGGCCCACTTGGCTACCATTGCTTCCGTTCACACTCATACTCTCTGTTCAAAATAGCAACACACAATCCAAAACTAAATATAAGTGGATTCAATTATGACTAAAAAGAACAAAATTCAACTTAACTAACGAATCTTAACCAACACCACTCCTCGGCAGCGGTGCCATTATGATTGAATAACGTTATCAAAGACTCTTCATCCGTTTCTAAGCGTCAATGATCGTTAGTCAGTAATTAACCCAATTAAATGAGTTGGAGTCGAATCACACAGGGAGTGGCACGTGTTTAACATTCAATAGGAAAGTACGAATATGCTCAATTCAATGATAGGAATAGACATTTATGAATGAAAACATAATTCAAATCAGGGGTGACACCAATGTCAAATAAAAGGGGGGTTTTGGTTTGGAATTATCAACTACAGTAGAAGTAAACAATATGGAATAACAATAATGAGACGGGTTCTTAGGATGTGATTCGATTATAGGCTAATATAGACATTTGGGTAATTGAAGCTGTTAGAAAATAACTAGCTATTTGTGATTAAGCTAGACTATAGAGGAAGTAAATTTCTGTGGAACAATTTACTCCGAATCAAGTCGGCTTCTCTCGAACACCAACAAGCAGCAAAATAAGATGAATCTACGCCTTAGTCCATTCAATCTCTCGAGGTGAATGTGTGGAAAAAGTTTTAGGATTCACTCTCTCGAGCTGAACCCATGACAACCCAATACCCACAGATCATCAATCAATAATCTTGGTTTTAAAACCTCGCTCTCAAGCAAGACAAAAACACGAAGGTAGAACTGTATTTGCAAATATAATTCTTTAATTTAAACCACAATTAATAATTGAAATCACTTCTGAACAGTATTTAAACTAACAATTAGCAATACCCATAAGCTAAATCAGCCCATAATCATATTATCACACCCCAAGAATTGTGGTTTTAGCTATACATCATAAAAAAAAATTACCAAATTGTGTTTCCATCAATTGTGTAAGATTAATTTCGTCTTTACAAAGGTCAAAATTGAAGAATCTCAAAGACCGAGTTTTAATTTCTTAAAAGTGAAAAACTTCAATTCTTCAAAGCTAAGGAAAACTTATCTCAATACTATGAGTTCAAACTCAAAAATTACTCTGATGAATGTTTAGAATAAAAAATTGATTGAAAAGAAATTAAAAGATTCTAAACTAAATGTTCAAAATCGTATTTATAGTCGCCAAAAATATGCTGCGAAGGGCCACTCGGTGCAGCAAGTTGGGCTCGCCGATACGCCCTTTTTGCTTCGGCCTTCAGAATCCTCAAGTTCTGTAACTTTGGGCGATCCAACACTGCATCGTGCAACAACTCGAAGACAGGTCGACTCCTCCTTTCTCTCACCAACTTGAGTTTATCCTTCAAGGCTTGGCACACTGGAACATTAGGTGAGATGGTGGCCATTCGGCGACTTGCCGAAGGGACTTGGCGATAACTAGGCCTTCATTTCTTTGTTCTTTCAGCTCATTTCGTTTCTTTTTGCAAACTAGTGTCCATGCTTTGTTCCTCAATTTAAATACATGGAAATCAAGGATATTACATCAGTTATTTGCACAAAATAAGCATTTGAGGTCACTCAATTTATCCAAATAAACCCCTATATGAGTCCAAATCTCAGACTCATCATCCCTCGAGCCCAAAATGAGTCCGCCGATGCTTTGGCAACATTGTCCTCGATGATTCATCATCCAAAACAGAATTACATTGACCATTTCGATGTAGAGATACATGATAAACATGCATACTTTTTTCATGTAGATGACGAAAAAGATGGAAAACCATGGTACTATGACATCAGAAGGTTGATAGAAGCACACGAATATTCTGAAAATTCCACAAGCAAGAAAAAATGAACTTTGAGGAGGATGGACTATCATTTCTTCCTTAATAGAGAAATCCTATAAAGGAGAACTTCTTATTTAGGATTACTTAGGTTTGTCGACGCCGCAGAAGCGACAAGGCT
The DNA here is from genome assembly GCF_000226075.1 of Solanum tuberosum. Taxonomy (NCBI): domain Eukaryota; kingdom Viridiplantae; phylum Streptophyta; class Magnoliopsida; order Solanales; family Solanaceae; genus Solanum; species Solanum tuberosum. The sequence goes on along the minus strand of NW_006239331.1, from coordinate 196,540 downwards.
TTTGGAAGAAATACATGCAGTAACCTGTGGACCTCAAATGAACGAGTTTACTTTGGCAAAAAAGATTTTAAGAGTTGGATATTTTTTGATGGCCATGGAGAGAGATAGCATCCGGTATGTGCAAAATTGTCATCATTGTCAAGTGCATGGAGATTTTGGTTCCACCGAACGAGCTCAATGTCATGGGTTCCACTTGGCCATTTGCCGTTGGGAGCATAGATGTAATTGGACCCATAGAGCCTATAACATCAAATGGACATCATTTCATCTTAGTAGTTATCAATTATTTCAGGAAGTGGGTTGAATCTTCGACATACGAGGTAGTGACTAAGAGGAAAGTAGCAGACTTTGTCGGTTTGGAAATCAAGAATCCATCATAACAGATAATGCAACCAATCTCAACAACGATCTTATGATCGAAACTTGTGAATTGTTCAAGATTGTTCATCGAAATTACATAGTTTACCTGCCACATATGAATGGAGTAGTTGAGGCTGCAAATAAGAATATTAATAATATTTTAAGGAAGATAGTAGACAGTCACATGCAATGGCATTAGAAGTTACCATATGCTTTACTCGATTATCACACCACAATTATAACATCTATTGGGTAACTCCTTATATGTTGGTTTATGGTTCGGAAGTAGTAATACCTGCCGAGGTGGAAATACCATCTTTAAGGATTATCCTAGATGTAGGTATGGATGATGCAGAATGGATAGGTAGAAGGCATGAACAATTGATGCTCATCGATGAAGAAAGGATGGACGCAGTTTGTCACTGTCAAATCTATCTTAATTGAATGACCAAAGCATTTAATAAGAAAGTCAAACCACAACAGTTCACACTGGGGCAGTTAGTATTGAAGAAGATCTTCTTTACTCGATTGTCACACCACAATTATAACATCTATTGGGTAACTCCTTATATGTTGGTTTATGGTTCGGAAGTAGTAATACCTGCCAAGGTGGAAATACCATCTTTAAGGATTATCCTAGATGTAGGTATGGATGATGCAGAATGTATAGGTAGAAGGCATGAACAATTGATGCTCATCGATGAAAAAATGATGGACGCGGTTTGTCACTGTTAAATCTATCTGAATGGAATGACCAAAGCATTTAATGAGAAAGTCAAACAACGACAGTTCACACTAGGGCAGTTAGTATTGAAGAAGATCTTTCCTCACCAAGGAGAAGCCAAAGGAAAATTTTTACCAAATTGGCAAGGAACTTACATGGTTTATAGAGTGCTCTCTAGAGGAGCAGTAATCTTAGAAAAAATTGACGACAGATTGAGTCCAAAGCCAAACAATTCGGACGACTTCAAGAAATACTACATTAGAAGAGTTTCTTATACTTTTGCATTTCTGAGGTAATGTCTAGACCTAACTCCCCACGGTGGGGTACGTAGGCAACCCACATTGGATCCGATATCCTTTAGAAAACCCAAAATCATCATTTACATATATTTAGAACTATGCTCGACCTGAATTCCCTCAGTGGGACACGTAGGCAATTGATGCTTATCGTGACCAATGACACTATCCTATGGCATGAGTGTCTACGATCGTCGATAATATAGTAACCCAACCAAGGGTTGGGGGTTTTTGTCCCAAGGGAGAGGTTTTGAGAATTGATAGAAAAATAGAATTTACATTCTAACTAGTCGTAGCTAAAGACATTTGCGATAAAAGACATTGTAAATTAAAGGGGGCGACACAAAAGTGTCAAATATCAAAGAGGGTTTTGTAACAAGTACTAAACCAGCAAACTAAACAAGAAAATCAAGTATGGGGAAAGGTTCTTGATATGTGACCGCAATATAAGTTGAGATAAATTGTTGGGAACATGCTTTCGATAGGAAATTTGGAAAATAATAGTGACTAGGCTAAGCTTTAAATGGAAATAAGTTCCCTCTCAGGCAACTTACCCCGTTTCAAATGTGTTCCTCTCGGACACCCATTTGCCGCATGAAGACCAGCCTACGCCTTACCCCACTCACTCTCTCGAGCTATGTGTTAGGATATGGGACTACGGCTCACCATCTCGGGCTGAACCTCATGTCGACCCACTCCTTAGGCCATCAGTCTAATGGTTTTGGTTTCGCGACCTCCCTCTCGGGCAAG
>NW_006239331.1:139013-194163 GCF_000226075.1 Solanum tuberosum | reverse complement strand
TTCTTCAAGTTTCCACAAAACCCTCTCCAAACTTGAGAGAAAAAATATCAGCTAAAATATGTTCTAAAGTGAAAATAATAATAATAATTATTCCACACTAAGACTAAAACTCTAACTAGTATTTATAGTTTTAACAGATTGTGTTGCGGAGGATCATTCGGTGACATTAGTTGAGATCGCCGATGAACTCGGCGATCCGCCCTTTAATCAACTCATCGCCTTCAATGTCTTGCCTTCAGCATCCTCATATTTTGGATCATTCGGTGGTACAATACTGCTTCATGGAACTAATCGGCGACTTGCCGACTACTCCTTTCCTCGCCTTTTGATCCACTTACTTCAAGGCTTCGCGTACTGGAACAAAGGGCGGTGCTTGTCAATTCGGTGACTCGCCAAGTTGGACTCGGCGATCCGCAGACTTTCATTTCTTGTTCTTTTCAGCCCTTTTTGCTCCATTTTGCGCTTAAGTGTCCATGCTTTTAGTAAAACTTCAAATACCTGAAACTTAAGCAGTTTAATCAGGTATTGAGATAAAACAGGCATTCGAGGACACTATTCTTATGAAAATAAAGCCCTAAATGAGTCCAATTTGTGGACTCATCAGCAATCCTTGTCGGATTCGGTCCCTTGTATTATTTTTCAATTTCCTATGGTAATTGAACTACATCCTAACCTGATTCCACTTGGATACATAGGTCATTGCATTACATGTTCTAACTTATACCCTCATATTTTCCACTTTTTCTATTATAATTGAACTATGTCCTGACCTGATTCTGCTTGGATACGTAGGCAGCTTGAGTCAGTCTCGGTCACTGCATTACATGCTCTTACATTTCCCTCCATTTGTTTGTATTCAAACTACGTTATGACCCGATTCAACTTGGTCATTGCATTACATACTTTTAATTCTACCACCTGTATTTGAACTATGTTACGATCTGATTTCTATTGAGATCGATCAATGCACTGCATAATTTTCATTTTTTTCTAACACTTAGGAAACATTTCCTCATAGTTCAGGTAACCTCAGAATATGACGAATCTCGTTTGTTATAGTATCTACAAAAGCACTAAGGAAGCTTCTTCAGAAGGCTAAAAGCTACAACAAGACTATGCTGGATATAGTCAACAAAATGGAATGCTCGATGGACTACAGATCATGTCATAATCTAAAAACACTGGAGAATTACTATATATATATATATATATATATATATATACATAATACATAATATACTTATTTACTAAAATATCTATTTCTTTTCAAAGATATTTTCTACTCTTCCACCTACCAAGTTTCTATTTTAAGAAACTACGTACTGGCTAAGAAGTTGTCGAAGGATTCTAGTGATGAGGCCTCAGTCCGTGACTCGATACAAATCAAGACCCCTCCCAAATTAAATTTTTTCTTTGAGTGCAGGAACACAAAAACAAAGAAAGACAACATCAAGTCTCGGGGCATTACAAAATACGCCATTCGACTTCTCATAATCATGAGCCAAACTACTATTTCCCTACTTTATTTCCTCAAAGTACTTCAACCTGCACCTTATGTCTAAGAATATTTCATTTAAATCATTGCATGTACGCTCAAGATCCAAATCAAATACTAAAGAAAAGAGGGCCCTCATAGGAAAATAGGATAGTTAGCTTTCTGTCAAAATAACTTCACCAATTGGAGCTTGTAATCTAACCTCGTCAACAACTCCGCCAATTGGAAAGTATAGTCTAACAACATCAAACTCCACAAGTCTGGGCTTGTACATAGAGACTGTACATAGGAAACATCAACTAAATACCACCAATTGGAAAATTCTAGGTAGAAAACATCGTAATCCGGAGGTTGTACATAGAAAACGTCGATCGGACTTCGCCAATCGAAGCCTGTATATAAGCAAAATAAGCTACACTCCACCAATCTTACACTACATCATAGTGATGTTAGTGACGCTTGACCGACGGGGTCATGCACGCATAGCGGCGTTGTCATACGCCAAAAATTAAATGTTACATTACAAGTTTTACATAGCCAAATGAAGGCTTTTACAGCACAACCACCCCGCTAGACGGAGGCCTTACATTACAAGTTTTGCCTCGCTAGAGGAAGACTTTTACATTACAACAACCCTGCCAGTCCGAGGTTTACATTACAAGCTTTACACAGCCAAATGCAGGCTTCTATATTACAACAATCCCGTCAGTCGTGGGTCTACATTACAAGCTTTACATAGCCAGATCCAGGCTTTTACATTACAACAACCCCGCTAGTCGGAGGTCTACATTACAACCTTTACACAACTAGATGTAGGCTTACACATTACAATCGCCCCGCCAGTCGGACGCTTAACATTATAAGTTTTTGCCTTACCGGGCGAAGGCTGTACATTACAGTAGCCTCGCCAGTCGGGTGCCTTTACATTACGAGTTACTTTACCTACATCACATTCACAAAACAAAAAGAGACATCAAAAATCGCTTGAACATCTACAGTCTACTCTTTACATTACTATTTAAGTTTTGAACTTTTGAACCGTAATAGGTACTTTTCACCATTTTACATGTTATGTAGGACAACACATTATAACGAGGAACTCCCTCTAAGCAGCAAACTAGGGCAAGTTAGTGCAATGTAAAGCATCACTAGCTATGTCAATGATTCACTTCCAAAACTCAACTCGACTCAATTTTCAGAAGTTTGGATTCGAGTTTCACTTATAAACCTTACATGTCCCAATTCATTATAACTCGACACTGGGCAATTTTTTTTTAAAGTTCATATCTACGATAGGACTTCAGTACGGGGCATTTCTTATTCAATTTTCGTAAGAGCTATATCTCATCCCTCTATTCATGCTAATCTCTCCATACTCACCACCAAAAGCATTGAGTATAACCGTAATTTGATATTGCGTAAATTTTAATAGTAATTTGCTATGTTCCTACACTCTCGAACTACATATGGCTTGATTTCTCATGAATCCTGAGATATATAGGAAACTCAGAAGCCATGGGTTGGCAATGATTCCATAAACATTTCATGTCATGTTTTTTCTCAAAATATATTTTGGTTTCTGGCCCAAAATTGGATCATGTCAATATTTCTTTGTCCACGTCTTCTTTATTCTCCTCCATGGACAAAGAAAGGGGAAATCTGTTCACACCCAAATTTGGCTCTCCATATTTAATCAATTAAGCTTCCATAAATAATAATAATAATAATTACAATAATAATAATAATAATGATAATAATAATAATAACAACAACATCATCATCATCAACAACAACAACAATAACAATAAAATCAAATATGAATATATATGACGAACATTTGCAAGAATATGAAAAAATATATATAAATTTTCTTTTTAATTGCATCCTATTTGACAAATTTATTTCATAATTTGTTTCTTATAAAAATTATATATATTATATAAATATTACTACTTACTTTCTAATTTTTAAATTTATGTCAAATAAATATCGGTTAACTCTAGTTTTCTAACTCAATATAATTTCTATTGTTGCAAGTAAACATTTTTCGTACATTATTTAGAATAATGTAGTTTACTTAATTAATGATTTAATAATTTAAAACAATTTTATTTTCTAGAATGACTTATTTTGTCCAATAAGTTAATCGTGCAAATTATTTTTTCTAATTTAATAAATTTTTTCTATTTAATAAAAAGAGGTTATAATTTAAATGAGTTAATTTGAGTAAAAGACTTGGAAATCCAAGTCCATTTAGAACAACCAATCGGCTTATGCCACATAGGAAGCACATGGATGGTGATTCTTCAACATTAATCTCGACCATCCAATTTAATCTAACGGCTCTAATTAATCCAATCTTCTATTATTATTTATATATATAATTATTTTTTTAAACTCCAAATTTTTGTTAACCGTCCGTCAAATGATCAGACGGCCAAAAATAAACACGACTTTTCCTCTTTTCCAAGATCCCACACCCCCCAATCTCCCAAAAAAATAAAAAAGATTTCCTTCTTCCCCATAACATCTTCTCTTTTCCAAGAACTCCCCCTTCCCCATGACCTTCACTCTCATCTCCCATCAATCTTCTCTTCCCAATTTGGCCATGGATCACCGGAAAATGTAGATTTCCGGTGGTCTCCAACTTTATCCTTCCATCAATCACTTCTTTCCTTTCAAATCAACCTAAAAAGTAGATTCTTAGGAGATTTTTCTTCAACCTTGTTAAAAAATAGTGCATCTTAAAGTGTCTTTTACTGTTTTACTTCTGCAGTTTACAGAGTCAAATAAAAGTTCCTATATTTTAGGAATGATGATCAGGTTAGTTGTTTATTAGGCTAGGAGTATTATTTGTTAGACTTATTGTAGGAGTTGGACTTTAACGCTTATTCTATATAAACTCTAAGTGCCTGCTGTAAAAGAACAGAGCTTCAGTTCGAGCAAAATAAAGTTTTTCTCTGTTCCATTTCCTATTCAACTGTTGCGCTTGTTTTTTCTTCTCTATGTGTGCCTTTATTTTATGGTATCAGAGACAGGCTATTGGCTTGAACGTTCTTTCATTGTTCTTGTCACTCAAGTTTGTTAAGTCATTTTGAAGAAGATTGAGAGTTGCAGAGAAAAAGTTTGTGCAGGATGAATTCAGCAAATGGGGGAAATAGTTCAAACGGACAGTTTTGTCTCGAGAAGCTTGTAGTGAAAATCTACAAGTACTGGAGAATGTGTATGGAGGCTTACCTTCAAGGTCAAGACATGTGGGATCTTATTGCTGGTACTGAAGTAGAAAGTCCAGCAAACACTCCAGAAAATTTTGAACCACAGAGAAAATGGAAAATCAAATGTGGTAAAGCACCCTTTGCTTTGAGAATATCAATTGGAAAAGAGCTCATCGATCATGTACGTGATGTTAGTTCACCATAAGAAGTCTGGGATATACTTGAGAGATGGTTTACTAAAAAGAACAACGCTAGGCTGCAACTGCAGGAAAATGAATTGGCAATCCTAACACACGGACACATGTCTATTTATGAATATTTCTTGCGAGTTGAAGCTATTTTTGCAAAAAATTCAGAATTAGATCCCGATGTGAAGTTTTGTGAAGCAGGACTGCGACGATTTCTTATTCGAGGATTGAAGGAGTATAATCCATTCGTCACCGCCATTCAGGGCTGGACAAAGAAACTTTGATTTGAACAATTTGGAAATTTGCTTTCCAACCAAGAGGCATTGGCAAAACAAATTACAAGAAGCCTTGAACCATATGCATCTCTCTTTAAAGGGATAAGAATAAAAACAAAAACACATCATTTGAAAGCTGGAACAATGAAAACGAATCAAATGGTGAAAACGCTACTGGTGGCAACTTTGATAATAGGAAATGCTATAGCTACGGTAAAATTGGACACATCAAGAAATATTGTAGAGTGAAGCTCTCAAAAGCAAATATTGAAAGTGAAAATAATGGAAATGACAAACTCAAATGGGAGTAGTGCTTCACTACTGACATTACTTAACGGAGGAACGATGATGTTGTACCTATTCAAGCTCTCTACAATAATGATAGTTGCAAAGAAGAATGGATCCTTGATTCTGATTGCTCACATCAGTTATCGAAAGTGATTCTCTTCATTCAGAGTTGCGTGAACACAAAATAGAACAAGCAGTTGTCATAGCGGATAACTCGACATGTCCAGTAGCTAATGAAGGAGTCTTGAAGATTGACATTCCAGATACCGGGGCTGCCAAGTTGAACGATGTTTTTCATGCTCCATTCCTGAAGAGAAACTTTGTTTCAGTTTCTCAAATCACTGATTCTAGAAAATATATTTTGTTTGGTCCAAATGATCTGAATATTCTGGACAATGTGAAGAAAATATCTGCTGATGTTGTTCTTACGAGAGAAAAGAAAGGTTCGTTTTTTGTCATTGCAGTAGGGGAAGCTTATATGAAGAAGACAAGTCAAACAGATAGTGCAACAATTTGGCATGCTCGACTGGGGCACTTGGGATACCAATTATTGCGGCAAATCTATTCGAAGAAACTGGTGGATGGTCTACCATCTCTACAAAATATTCATGAAGATGTAGTTTGTCAAGGTTGTCAATTTGGAAAATCACATCGTCTTCCATTTCAAAGATCAGCAAATCGTAGATCCACTATGTTTGAGTGATTCATACAGACTTGATGGGACCAACAAAAACAAAAATTTATAGTGGTTTTCGGTAGGTCATGGTACTTGTACATGACTTCTCAAGATATACATGGGTGAAGTTCTTGAAAGAGAAGGGTGAAGCCTTATCCAAATTTGCTGAATTTAAAATTGTCGTGGAGAAGGATTTTAGGGTAAAAATTAAATGTTTGCGTAGTGACAATGGAGGCAAATATATGTCTGATGCATTCTTTAAATACTGCGATAAGAATGATATTTCGAGGAAAATGACATGTCCAAATACCCCTCAACAGAATGGTGTTTTCGAAAGGAAAATAGCTCATCTTGTTTCTACAAGCCTTTCCTGGTTGCACCATAAAAATCTCCCTCGAGAGCTTTGGGCTGAAGTTATTCAATGCGTGTGTCACGTGATAAATCGTTTTCCTCCATGGCCAGGTAAAGAAAGATCCCCTTTTGAAATTCTATATCATGAAAAGCCAAATGTAAATTATTTTGGGTATTTGGCTCAACTTGTTATGTTCATATTCCAAAAACTAATCGGACCATGCTTGATACGAAAGCAAAAAATTGTGTCTTTGTTGGCTATGATTCATATAGGAAAGGGCAGAGGTGTATGGATCCTAAAACTAAGAAACTAGTCACTTCCAGAGATGTCGTGTTTCATGAAATATCAAGATACCATTCTGCCCAGAAAACCAGAAATCAAGAAACCATTCTTGATGGTGATCAAGAGAATTTTGAACGACAAACTGAAAGGAAGTGAACAAGGGTAAAAAGACAACCAAGTTACTTCAAAGATTATGAGGTACAGTTGACCTACTGCTCAATTATGTCTTGCTTCTTTACAGGAGTATTGGATGAACAAGTAACATATGAAGAAGCCAAAGGTCATCCCGAGTGGAATACAGCTATGCAAGAAGAAATTGATGCTTTGACCAAAAATCAGACGTGGGAGTTGGTGTCGAAACCTGAGAATTGCGAGTTGATCACTTGCAAATGGTTTTATTGTTTGAAGAAAAACTCGGATGGGGTTGTCGATAAATACAAAGCTCGGCTTGTTGCACGTGGTTTTTCTCAAAATTATGTACTGGATCATGAGGAAAAATTTATTCCAGTTGCAAAAATGGTAACTGTAAGAACCATTTTTTCTCTTGCGGCATCTATGAATTGGAAGTTGTTGCAACTTGAGGTTAAGAACCCTTTTTTTCTATGGAGAATTGGATCGTTAAGTGTTTATGGACCAGCCAAAAGGATATGTCTCTCTGCAGTATCTTCAACATGTTTGTCGATTAAAGAAAGCATTCTATGGTGTTAAACAAGCACCACATGCGTGGTATGGTAAAGTTGCACAATACTTTATTTTTTCTATCTTTAATATTTCTGATGCAGATTCTTGTTTATTTATTAAATCAGAATAAAATGTGCACATGATGGTCTTGTCATATGTGGATGACATGATCATTATTGGAAATAATGAATTTGCGATTTCTATGTTAAAAAATAATCTTTCAATTCGATTTGAAATGAAGAATTTGAGGGAAGTGAGTTGTTTTTTCGGTCAGGGATTTGAAAAAAATAGATTAAGGATATTTTGTTTCTCAAAAGACATATGCGAGAAAACTATTGCAGGGTTTTGGTATGGGGGAGTCGAAAGAAAAGGTAACTCCAATGGAACTGCATCTCAAGCTGATGAAAGCTGAGGCAAAGCCATTAAAGGATGCCAAAGAATTTCAGCAACTTGTTGGTAGTTTAATTTATTTAACTATCACAAGACTGTAGATTTCTTATTCTGTTGGAATTGTTTCTCAGTTCATGCAATGTCCAAGAACCTCACATCTAGATGCAACAAGGCGAATTCTTCGTTATGTGAAGGGCTCACTAGATTATTGTCTGTATAGAAGACATGAGAAATTCTTGTTAAATGGATTTACTGATGCAAAATGGGCTTGAGATACTAATGATACATATTCAACTGCAGGATATTGTTTTAGTTCAACTATGGTTTCTTGGTGCAGGAAGAAACAACCACTGGTAACATTATTTAGCACTGAAGCTAAGTACGTACCCGCAACTATGGCTGCGCAAGAATGTATGAAACAAATTAATAAGAGAGTTGTTGTGCAAAGTTGATTATGTTGTTCCACTTAGACGTGATAATAAAAGTGCTATCAAGCTTGCATCAAATCCAATTTTTCATGGTCGCACGAAGCACATGGAAGTTCGCCATCACAACATTGGAGAGAAAGTGTTGGAGCAAGAAGTTGTTGTGAAAGGAATTTCTACAAATGAACAAGTGGCAGACATATTTACTAAGGCCTTATAAAGCCTAAGTTTAAATATTTTAGGGCTGCTCTTGGAGTTGTTTATCTTAAGCATGCACTAAGGGTTTTCTTTTACTGTTTTTACTTCTACAGTTTACTGAGTCAAATAGCAGTTCCTATATTTTAGGAATGATGATCAGGTTAGTTGTTTATTAGGCTAGGATTCTTATTTGTTAGAGTTATTGTAGGAGTTAGAATTTAACGCTTATTCTATCTAAACTCTAACTGGCTACTGTAAAATAACAGAGCTTCCGTTCAAGGAAAATAAAGTTCTTCTCTATTCCATTTCTTGTTCAACTGTTGCACTTGTTTTTTCTTTTCTCTGTGTGTGCTTTTGTTTTACACTTCATCATGAAGAACTTCTATAATTTGCTTTTTCAAGAATTAAAATTTTGAATTCTTGAAACTTTCCCCCAAATTGACTATAAAAAGAGGACATTGATTCTCATTGAAACAGTGCAACAACCAATAAAAAAGATCGAAAAGTAGCATCCGATCCGGAACAAAGCGAAAAAAATCATCCGAAAATAGTCTAAAATAGGCAATGAAATAGATCAGAAAATGATCCTTCCATTTTGGCTTTGAATTCAAGTTAGGGAAAGAGTTTGAAGTTGAAATCTTGACAAAATTTCTCTAGTTTGTTGCTCAACACAAGGTAAAAGTCTCTTTCAAACCTTTGATTTAATTTTAGTTAATATGTTTGATTACTAATAAAAATTAGTTTTAGTTTTTCTCTTTCATAAATATTTTTTATAGCATCCATTTTGCTTTGTTTTTCTTATATATGGTACTGCTCTATGATGCTACAATTATTATGAGTATTTCGTAAGGAGTTCTAAGTATGCTTACATGGTTGTATATTCCTTAGGTAGTTGAGAACAACTAATTTACTAGCTTTCATTTTGACTAGCTAGGTATATCTTGAGTTATGTTAAAATAGGTAAAGTAAGTAATCTAGTCACTCTTGAAAGGTCTATATTTATTTATGGTTGCCTAGATACTGAAAAGATAATGTTATACTTTACATGTCAAAAATGTCATTTTAGCAATTCTTTAATATTCTTGTTCAATGCAGGTTCATATTTGTTTGCATACTTACATCACTACACCATTCAATTAGTTACTAATCTTTATCTCCTTATTTTTCTTGTGTTTCATGTACAACCGATGGGCTGGATTTTCTATCTTGAAACTCGTTTTTGGCCCAAAATATTGGGCCAACAACAATTAGGATCACCGCAATACTTGGAGTCTCACAAATTAGGAGTCCAATATTTCTTAACCTTCCTTTCGTTGTCTTGATTATGTTGTTTGGATATGTTGACTAACCTTTACTTATGTGTGCATAACTCTTAAGTTTTTTTATATATTAAATAGTTTGTCTTTTATTTTGAAGATTATTTATGTGAGCTAATATGATTTGTTAACACAATTGAAAGTATAATATAAACCTTTTGGTAACACTTTTAGAACAAATGATAAAAAATATTTTTTCATGAAAATAGGTTAATGTCTTATGTTTACTTATCCATTTAGGCCTTTTAAATTGAGAAGAAGGAAACTCATATTCATTTAGGCCTTTACCTTAGGACTCTTACGTTATGGAAAATGAAAAATCTATAGTTTAGAACTCCCAAATGAAGTTTCAGAAGGCCAAAATAATATTCATTTAGGCCTTTCAAGTTGAGGAAAAGCAAATTCATAAGGCCTTTCAGGTTGAGGAAATGGAAAACTTATTGTTTAGAATTTTCAAATGAAGTTTGAAAAGGCTAAAATAATATTCATTTAGGGCTTTCAAGTTTAGGAAAAAAAATTCATATCGATTTACGCTTTTCAAGTTGAGGAAATGGAAAACTTATAGTTTAGAATTCCCAAATGAAGTTTCAAAAGGCTTAAATAATATTCATTTAGGCCTTTCAAGTTTAGGAAAAACAATCATATCGATTTAAGACTTTCAAGTTGAGGAAATGGAAAACATAAAGTTTAGAATTCTCGAATGAAGTTTTAAAAGGCTAAAATAATATTAATTTAGGCCTTCACGTAGAGAAAGAAAGTTCATCAATTGGACTCCAAATGAATTTGAGATTAGTTTAGAGGCTAACATAATTATCTTTAGAAATATATGGCTAAAATAATTAAAATTTAAAAATATATATTTTTATGAAAATAAGTAGGGAAGTAGGCCTACATTCTTTATTAAAAAAATAGATGTAACTATAGAATAAGTAACAATAGCTAGGCCTATTTTATGTTCTATATATCACCCCCTTTATAAAGAAAATTATATTTACTATTATCATTCTCACTATTTTTACAAATCAAATATTGCTTAAATATTTTAATCCCATTACATTCTATTTCAAGGTTTTAGATATGCCAACAGGTTCAAAAATACAAGGTACATACATATATATGTCATGCAAATAAAGGTATAAATTCTATATCTTTTTATTTAGTTTTCTCTATACATGACCTATTATTTTGTTATACTTACCAAATTAGTTTTCTAATATTTACTATCCCATTTACATATGCTATTTACCCCCTTATTGTATAATTTATAATTTTTTACGCTTTAATAAACATATTATTTTATTACGTATGTACCTCCCATCATTTTGTCCCTACATGCAAAATAAAATAATTAATGTTCATATGTTTTAAACAACATACATGCATATACTATACTTTATAATAAATATGGATGTGATCACAAACTTTATATAATACTTTAACATTTAGTGTTATTATTATTATTATTATTATTTTTAGGAAACTCTATTTTACATATTATCATTCAAATTAAATATCACATATACTATTATATATTTACATCCAACTATTATCTCATTTTATTTTATTTTCCTTTACGTCTTAATTCTGGGCAACATTCAGTAGGAACACAAGTTATATTCCCTATAATTGGTAGTATATCTCTTCTTATCTACATTTTAGGGGAAATTTTGACATCTCATGTGCTTTGGAATTTGCACGTGGAATGTTCAATAATTGTATCCAGGCTCAAACTCCTTCAAGAGTTAGAGGTAAGGTGTATGAGTTCTCAAAGGTATTGCCTCATACTCTTAAATTAAAACTAGTTCTTCATGGGGATATCTTGATAGTCTATTCAACACTAATTGTCCAGGAAAAGAAGATATAGGACTATTTTGTGGTAGTCTCTTGTAAAATGGTCATAAATTTTTATTTCTGGACACTAAATAAGGAAAACTTAGTGGTGTTTGACTGAAGAGTCATAGAGCATTGATTTGATACGTCATAGGCTGCCTATTTCATTATATTCTGAGAGATATTATTGTTTAAAGTTGACCTAAGTAGAATCTTAAATCAAACCTAAATCGGTAAGGAAACATTCAACTAAACTTTGTGCAAGGAGATTCTTGTGGCCTTAATTCATCTCCAATACGACCTTATACACAAATGAAAAAGGGTTCAGATCTTAGCTTACAAATTTTTGGGGTATTACACCATCAACACAACCCCTCTTCTTGTGCCTATGAGTGTTTTTAACAAGAGAGCCATACCATGAAGAAAGCTAATATAATAAACACTTCTATTATCAAGACAATCAATAAACACAAATTTTTTTAAATTGTAATTGCACTCGACTATTCAAATTCATATGGATCAATAGGTTTATCAACCCAATTTATACTAGGAAGATAAAATATACAAGTTTAACAGTTGATTTAATAATAAAGATAAAGTGGAATAACAATGTGAAAGCAAAACAATCTCCTAAGAAATGGTGTTACATTGTGATGAGCAAAACTGAAACGACATGGTACAAATAACTCAACTAGTATAGATATAAGAAATGGAAATGCAAAAACATAAAGCTAGAAATTATTATGTCTATATTCTGGAGATAAAAAATAAAATTCAAACCAAAATTATTCAATTCAGCCAAACAAATATGCCATGAATGTAGTTGCACTATCATACATAGACAACAAATAATCACAATCTGAATTGCAGGTAGCAGCATTAAAGCTTCTGTTAAAAAGCTAATTAATCACAGTCATTTCAGAAAGTAGTTTTCGGGACAACAATGTCTAGCCTTCCTACCATTTCTCAAGCTATCATGTATATATCCATATCTATCACTTTGTTGCTTCCCCTTTCAGCACATCAAGCTATGATTCTATATCTGGTGTTATGAGGTAAAATAATCCCAACAAGAAGTGCTTGTTGTTCCATTCTGTAAGAAAATCCACAAGGTGAAAGACAACTCTACTAGAATAAGAAAATAATATAGAGATTATAAACGTACTTTGAGATTCACTGCAAGGGGTTCTAAATACTTGTATAAGTAGCTCAACATCATTTATAAGCATTCTCCTCAACAAATATTTGGTACGCATGAACTCCACCAGAACAATATATTTCTTTGATCTACATATAAAGGGAATGCAAATTAATTTCTAGTAAAAACATTCCACGGCTAGGGCACACTTCTAGTTTGCAACACTTAGCCCTTTTCGTAAGTGTTGCGAAGTACAAGTGCACCCTTTCCAAGGAATGTTCTTACTAGAAATTTATTTGCATTTCCTATTATATGTAGATCAAAGAAATATAAATCAAAGATTTGGTGATGAGAACGCTTATAAATGATGTGAAGATGCTAATACTTGAATGTACAACCCCGTGCAATGATTCTCAATGTACGTCTATAATATCTATATTATTTTCTTATACTTGTAGAGTTATCTTTAGCCTTGTCGATGTTCTTGTAAAATGGAATAACAAGAACTTTCTTTGGGGATTATTTTACTTCATGAGACAGTAAATTGATGGATGTGTTGAAGGGAGTAGAAACAAAGTTATTGATAAAGAGATAGACATGAAAGATGGAGAAAATGTAGGAAGGCTAGATATTGTTGTCTCAACAACTACTTTCTAAAATGGCTTTGATTAATTAGCTCTTTAACAAAAACTTTTACTGCTGCTACCTGCAATCTAGTTTTTGAATTGTTTGTTGGATATGTATGATAGTGCAACTTCATTCATGCCATATTTGTTTGGCTAAATTAAATAATTTTAGTTTGAATTTTTTTTTATATCAAGAAAATAGACAAAATGTTTTCTAGCTTTATGTTTTTGCATTTGAATTGTTGATCTCTCTACTAGTTGAGTTATTTGTACCATGTATTTTAGTTTTTCTCACGACAATGTAACACCAGTTCTTGGGAGATTGTTTTGCTTCCACATTGTTATTCCACTTTAGCTTTATTAATAATTTAACTTCTCGCATGCTTCTGACCCTATGAACTTAACCTTCTTTTGGGTCAATGCTGTTAATGGAGAGGCATTCGGTGAAAACCCTTCAACAAACCTCCTATTGTAACCGGCTAAACATAAGAAACTTCTAATATCTTAAGGGGATAATGGTCTAGGCCAACTCTTACCCGCATCCATCTTCTTCGAATCTATCTCAATACCCTTACCAGAAACAATGCAACCAAGAAAAGTAACAGACCTTAACCAAAACTCACATTTACTAAACTTTGCAAAGAGTTGTTGGTCCTTGAGGACTTGCAACACGATCCTCCAATGATCAGTGAGCTCGTCTTTACTCCTTGAATAAATCAATATATCATCAATGAACACAATCACAAGCATTCATCAAATCCGTAAATTTGACCGGAGCAATGGTCAAACCAAACAACATTACCAAAAACTTATAATGACCATATCGATTTCAGAAAGCCATTTTCAGAATGTCATTATTCTTCACCCTCAATTGGTGATAATCAAAATGGAGGTCAATCTTGGAAAAGTAACCTACTCCTTATTGTTGATAAATACAAATCACGTATCCTTCGAAGAGGATATTTATTCTTAACAGTAGCTTTGTTCAATTTCCAGTAGTCAATACACATACGAAGTGAACCATCTTTCTTTCGAACAAATAAAACTAGTGCACCCCATGGAGAGATACTCGATCGAATGAAATCCTTATCAAACAAATCCTTCAATTGATCCTTTAACTCCTTGATTTCTGCTGGATCCATACAATAAGAAGGAACATAGATAGGTTGCGTATCTGGGAGTAGGTTAATACCGAAACCTATTTCCGTTTTGGGAGGAAACCTGGTAGATCATCAGGAATCACTTCTGGGAACTCAAAAACAATGGGGACAGAATCAAGAGTAGAGGCTTCAAAATCCATATCCCTAACCTGAACAAGATGGTATCTGCAACCATTAGAAATCATATTTTTAGCCTTAAGACAAGAAACAAACCGACCCTTATGCATAGAAGTTCCTCCTTCCCACTATGGAATGGGTTCATTTGGAAACACGAATTTGTCAACTCAGGTTCTACAATCAATAGAAGCATAACATGAATGCGGCTAATCCATACCAAGGCTAACATCAAAATCTAGCGTATCTAGGTCTACAAGATCAACATGAGTGACTCTATGATATAAGGAGACACGAGACTTTTTGTAAACTTTCTTAGCCACAATAGATTCACCAACGGGAGTAGAGACAGAAAAGGGATCTTACAATACATCGAAAGAATATCAAATCTCATTGCCACATATGGCATCACAGACAACAAGGTAGCACCGGGATCAAGAAAATCAAAAACATAAATATGAAAGTCTTTCAATATACCGATAACCACAAAGGGAGAACCCTTTTGCTCATGACGAGTTTGAAGTGCATAAAACCTATTTTTCTTTGAAGCACTTAAACCTGAAAAATAGGCAGAGCTTGCTTACCCTGTCATCCCTTATCCGTTATCGATGGAAAATCCCTTATTTTATGACCACTCTTACAACAACTGAAGCAACCATTTGTGTCGGCTAAGCACTTACTGTTATGCTTCCTTCCATACATAGAACAAGTAGACAATGAAGATACACCACCATTCCCTCATTGAGTCTTAGAGTTAGACTCCCTATATTTGTTGAACTTAGGAGGAGCACTAGAGAACCCTTTCCGAAAAACCTTTGTCAAAACTCAACGACCAAGTCCATAGAATCTTGAATGTAAGAAGTTACCTTCACCGGTCTTTGCGTTCTTTATCTTCCTATATCTCCCCCTAAGTTTCTCCTCTTATATTTATTGAGAATGAGCCAAAAGATGAGAAATGTTCATATCATTAATAAGCATTCCGATATGATATTTCTTAACCACCATCTCGGACATGCCGGAAACAAACTTACTCATCCTTGCCCTAGGGTCGACAATCATAGTAGGAGCATACTTAGACAACTGTGTGAACTTCAAAACATATTACTTCACACTCATATTTCCCTGACGAAGGTTGATGAATTCAAGTACCGTTGCCTCCCTCATATCAAGGGGAAAGAACGTTTCTAGGAAAGCAACCTTAACCTTTTCCCAATCAAGAAGACCCGCATCCGCCGCCCTTTCTTCCTTCAATTAGTTTATTTAAAATTGATCAACACCCTTGAGTTGATAAAAGGCCAATTCCACCTTTTCCTCCGGCATCACTCCTGTAACGACCCGTAAAATGAATAAGTGAAACTAGAGCCTACCTAGTGTGTCTTGGAGTTGTTTTGAGGTTTTAGGGTGTAAAATGTTGTCCCGATCTATGGTTGAGAAGTTTCAGGGTTAAACGTCAAGGTACAACTCCCCAAGGACCATCCTAGGGGTCCTAGAGGAGGACCCTTACCCTAACCCCAAGGCTGCCCTAAAAAGAGAATGTTGCCAAAAATGTGGTGACATACGGAGGGGGACCACGCCCCGTAGGTCAAACCACGGCTCGTGGACTTGTTCCGTGGGTCAAGTCCCTCATGTCGAAGCCACAGCCCCAAACCACGCTTGATCAGGATAGGGCGTGATCCAGACCACGGTCCGTGGTTTGGTGGTCGTGGTTCACCCCTACAAAAGTTGTCAAGGGTTCGGCCAATGTGGGGGTGGTTTGGTAAATTCACGTTATGTCTAGTTTGGTTGGGGGATGATTTTATTAGTTATTTATGGTATTTTAAGGGTTTTTAAAGTATTAAAACATTGTTTTAGACTTCATTATTTCAAAACCCAAAGTACAAACCTCCCCTCCCCTCTAAAAGTTCTCTCTCTAGAAACCTCCATTGGAGGTAAAGACTTCAAGCTTCCAAGGTCAAGACTTCAAATTTTTCAAGGGATTTTCGTGGGATTATTCCATTAAAGGTATGGTAGTCTTAATCCTTGACTCAATTTCTTTAAAGGGGCCAATCTCAGAAGTTATTTCAAGTCTCCAATGTTTTCTCTAAAACCCTAGTTTTTAATCTTGGAATGGGTTCGATTTCGAACGATTGTCAAAGGCATTACTGCATTGAATTATCAATGAATTGTGGATTTAAAGATTAATTAAGATGATTCCTTCCTAGAACCCATGTTTTCCCCCAAATTCCTAAATTGTGATTTGTGAGTGGGAATTGATTGATTATGCAAGTATGTTGAATTGTTGATGTTTATATTGAATTAAGTGATTGAATCATGTCAATTTCCTTATCTATTGTAGTAGTTTGGATTTATGGGTCTATGTTGGTTCATAGCCCTAAGAAGCAATTTCATGAAGGATTATGTATGATTATGATGTGAAGTATATGTGTGTGATCTCAATGAATGTATTACGATAATCTTTAGAATGGAATTGTGTTAGTATTGAACGCTTATTAATGATGATGATGCTATAGGTGAAAGGTTATTCTCACATACACACACACTCATGAGTGAATAATCAATAAAGTTCTATGATTATGTTAATGATGAAGTACTTATTGAAAGGCTATTCTCAATTGTACTCTATTGAATGATAATGACATGTTTTGAAAGGACTTTTTCACAATATGGGATTCTTAGGTGAAAGGCTATTCTCATCCTTAAATCTATGAGCTTTCCAATGAATGAATGTTGGGTTTGAGATGGATACTCATCCATGAGTTGAAGCGGGGTATCTAGCAACAACCTCTTATCCCATAATATTGAATGTTAAGTACTCTGTGGGAAATAATGCTAAGCACCAAGTGGATATGAATTGGGGTGGATGCTCATTCGTGAGTTGAGGCAGGGTATCTAGTAGCAAACTATTGAGATGGATGCTCATCTGTGAGTTGAGGTGGGGTATCTAGTAGAAATCTCCCTATCCCATAACTATGTGCCCACATAGGTGTAGCTAGTGGATCCACTTAAGCTAAAAATAATGGTCCTACCTTAGGCAAGTAGGAATCCCTTATCCAGTGAAGGTGTCACTGGGATTCCATGAATTTCTCACATGGTCTATGTCGGTTAAGACTTACCCCCACAAAGAATGTTAATGAACTATGGCTTCTTAAGAATGCACTACTTAGTGTGGTGGTGGTATGGGACGCCATCTATGCATTGCACAAGTAGGCTTTGAGAGAGGTTGTGGTGTGTTCCTTTATAATGTTAGTGTGTGTTTTAAGAATGCAGTACTTAGTGTGTGTTCCTTTATAATGGTGTGCTCTTATGATGATGTTAATGAAGAATGTTGATCTAATGTCTAATGAAAGAAGGTGTTCTTAATGAAATGAAGCTAATGAAGAATGTGAATTATGCTTGAACGAGATGAAACATGCTATACTTTGATTGTATTATGAGTTACTTCCTTGTTATGACTTATGGTGTATGAATGTGCCTTGCCTATGGTGACTTCAAAGGAGTACTTAGTGTGAGTAGTTGTATGGGATGCTACTTGCACATTGCACAAGTATGACTTAGGGTTGTCTTAGGTGATGGTCCTTCTGTGATGATATGGGTTATGTAATGTTTATGCCTCTTATGTATGAGTATTGTGTAAGGATAGAAAGGTTGAATGGTAAGTTCACTTTTTATGACCTTAAAGTGGTACTTTATTGTGAATTGTGGTATGGGACGCTATCCATACATTGGACAAAGTATAGCTTGAGGGTTACTTGAGGTGATGGTTAAATGTGAAGGTAAAGGTTTATATGATGATTATGTTCTAATGCTTATGTTCATGATGTTTTATCAAAATGGCATATATCATGACTTTCAAATAAAATGTCCGTTTTAAGCATGTTTTTTGTATGGCTATCATACTTAGTACTTAATTGTGCTAACCCATTCTTCTATGTTTACTACAATTGTTGGTTCTGGCATTTGAGTGCTTATCTCTAGTTGAAGCTTGGAATTGAGATTCTCCAAGACTAAGTGGTATGTCCTTATAGATCTAGGACAAGTAGTTGATATTTCCTTTCTTTTCATGTAATAGACATTTGTTAAGTTTGTCGATTGTAAAGGGCCGTGACCCTATTTTGTTTCAAGTATGTTGTTTAGATGGCCATGTGAGACGATAGACTTCCGCTTTCTCTTAATGTTTTCGATTGTTGGATTTATAAAACAAAAGTTTTAAATTCGGCACTATTTCTAAGTATCCTATGCAATGATTATGCTATGAGACTGGTATAAGACCCCTTTGAGGTCAAGTATGTTGTGTCTTCCGGGGTTTAGGCTCGGGTCATGACAAACATGGTATTACAGCACAAGGTTTAGGGAATGGTCTTTAGGATTGATGTCTCATAAGCCACGTCTAGTAGAGTCTTATTTATCGGTATGAGTCGCAACACATCTATGAGAGAGAGGCTATAGGACGTTAGAAAGTTACACTTTTTTCATTTTTATGAAGTCATGCCTTAGCATTTAGATCTATAAGTGTCCTTTTCCTAATCTTTCTCTTGTGTTTATAGGATATGAATACAAGAAGGATGTCTGCAAGGAGAGTGGAGGAGGAGATTGTGAATGAGGGAATTCCTACGCGTGATCCCCAAGGTTCTCAAGGTGACTAAGTTGCTCAAGGCAATCAAGTTTCGATGGATGCTCCGAACATAAATAATGAAGAGATTAGGTCGGCTTTTCTAACCTTAGCCCAAGCTATGACAGCCCAAGTTAATAGAGATGTGGGGCCTAAAGTGAATGCTATTGAGAGCACTATGGCTTCTAGGTTGAGGGACTTTGTGAGGATGAATCCTACGGTGTTCCTAGGTTCTAAGGTGGGAGAGGATCCCCAAGAGTATTTGGATGAGGTGTATAAGAGAGTCAATGCTATGGGAGTGACTTCTAGAGAAAAAGTAGAACTTGCTTCCTACCAATTAAAAGATGTTGCCCAAGTTTTGTTCACTCAATGGAAAAGCAATAGGTCTATAGGAGCCAGTCCTATAGAATGGGAGGAGTTTAAGGAAGCTTTTCTTGGTAGGTACTTTCCCCGTGAGAGGAGGGAATGTAAGGTGGAGGAGTTTATAATCCCTAGACAAGGTAGCATGAGTTTGTAGGAATATTCCTTGAAATATACCCTATTGTCTAAGTATGCTCCATCTTTGGTGTCCAATCCTAGAGATGAGATTAGTAGGTTTGTGACCGGTGTATCCAACCTATTTAAGGAAGAGTGTCGTATGGAGATGCTCCATGATGACATGAACATTTCTACACTTCTGGTGTATGCTCAATCTATTGAGGAGTCCAAACTGGAGAGAAAGAGTAGAGAGATGAAGAGGTCTAGGGTCGATGAACAAAGTCAACTAATGTCCAAAAAGAGGTTATACAATCAAGATTCCTCAATGGTCAACAATGATAGTGTGTCTAACCCTAAATCTCAAGGAGGTACAAGAAGTGGTTCTTCTTTTGAAAGATCTAGGTGTGCTAACTGTGGGAAGCAACATTTAGGTGAGTCCCTTGCCGACACGGATGGGTGATGTGGGTGTTGAAAGAGGGGTCATAAGATGAGAGATTTCCCAACACTCTCGACAAAAGGGAGAGAGACCATACAAGCTTCTCTTGATGGCCCGGATCCTAATGCTCCAAACAGAAACCGTTTCTATGTGTTTCAAGCTAACAAGGACAAGAGAGCTAATCCGGATGAAGGTATCGGTAAGTGATAGTTCCTTATAGATTGTGAATGTAGTATTGAGGTTCCTATGTTGTTTTTCATGTTAGCCTTAGTTGGGTTTTCTCCTAAGTGGGGGATAGTATGTTGAATAGTAAGGTTGGTTGGAGTTTTGATATCTTTATATCTTTCCTTCTATTCCGATTCAAGCTTGAGACAAAGAGTTCCTTGTAGTTTGTTTCTTGTTTCAAAGTGATGTGTGATATGTGTTTCCATGGTCTTCTTATGTTATGCATGTTCTTAATGAGTTTATATGAACAATGTTCCTCTTGTAGATATGCATTTAGTATGAGTAGTCTATGTGCTTCATAAGGTTAAATGTTTAACATGCCTAAATGTGTTTTCATGAAGAAATTGCATAATGTGCTTAATGATGTTGTTATGATCATAATGTGAGTTGGAGAAGGAGATTCCTCCAATGTCATGAGAAATGTTGAAGTTATGATGCATAGTGAGTTTGTAGATGTAGTTCCTACTTTCTTGTATTGCATTGAGATTATTGATGTGGAGATGATGTTTTCTCCTAATTTTGTTCATTTGTTTATGATGTTGCATACATGATGGACTGCTAGTGTTAAATCGTTAACCCCTTAATGTGTTTCAAGTGTCATTCCAGGATGAATATTTCTAAGGGGGGGATAATGTAGCGACCCGTAAAACGAATATGTAAAACTAGAGCCTAACTAGTGTATCTTGGAGTTGTTATGAGGTTTGAGGGTGTAAAATCTTGTCCCGAGTTATGGTTGAAGGGTTTAGGGGTTAAACGTCAAGGTACGACTCCCCAAGGACCAACCTAGGGGTCCTTGAGGAGGACCCTAAGCCTAACCCCAAGGCTGCCCCAAAAAGAGAATGTTGCCAAAAATGTGGTGACATACGGAGAGGGACCACGCCCCGTAGGTCAAACCACGACTCGTGGAGTTGTTCCATGGGTCAAGTCACTCATAACCAAGACACACCTACAAAGCACGCTTGACCAGGATGGGGCATGATCAAGACCACGGTCCGTGGTTTGGCGGTCGTGGTTCACCCCTGCAAAAGTTGTCTAGGGTTCGGCCAATGTGGGATTTTCAAGCTTCCAAGGTCAAGACTTCAGGTTTTTCAAGGGATTTTCATGGGATTCATCCATTAATGGTATGGTAGTCTTCATCCTTGACTTAGTTTCTTTCAACGAGCCAATCTCAAAAGTGATTTCAAGTCTCCAATGTTTTCTCTAAAACCCTAGTTTTCAATCTTGGCATGGGTTCGATTCCAATCGATTTTCAAAGGCATTATTGAATTGAATTATGAATGAATTGTGTATTTAAAGATTAATTAAGATGATTTCTTCTTAGAACCCACGTTTTCCCCCAAATTCATAAATTGTGATTTGTGAGTGGGAATTGATTGATTATGCAAGTATGTTGAATTGTTGATGTTTATATTGAATTAAGTGATTGAATCATGTCAATTTCCTTATCTATTGTAGTAGTTTGGATTTATGGGTTGATGTTGGTTCATATCCCTAAGGGGCATTTTCATGAAGGATTATGTATGATTATGATGTGAAGTATATGTGTGTGATCTCAATAAATGTATTATGATCATGTTTAGAATGAAATTATGTTAGTGTTGAAAGCTTGATGAGGCTATGTGTGAAAGTTTATTTTCACATACACACACATACTCATGAATGAATAATAATGAATGAGGTTCTATGATTATGTTAATGATGAAGTACTTATTGAAAGGCTATTCTCAATTGTACTAAAATCAATGATAATGACTTGTTGTGAAAGGACTTTCTCACAATATGGGATTCTTAGGTGCAAGGCTATTCTCATACTTGAATCTATGAGCTTTCCAATGAATGAATGTTGGGTTTGAGATGGATACCCATCCATGAGTTGAGGCGGGATATCTAGAAACAATCTCTTATCCCATAATAATGAATGTGAAGTATTCCATGGGGAATAATGTTAAGCACCGAGTGGATATGAATTGGGGTGGATGCTCATCCGTCATTTGAGGCAAGGTATCTAGTAGCAACCTCTTGAGATGGATGCTCATTTGTGTGTTGGGGCGGGGTATCTAGTAGCAATTTCCTTATCCCATAACTATGTTCCCACATAGGTCTAGCTAGTAGATCCACTTAAGCTAAAAACAATGGTCCTACGTTAGGCAAGTACGAATCCCTTATCCGTTGAGGGTGACACCGGGATTCCATGAATTGCTCACATGGTTTATGTCAGTTAAGGCTTACCCACACAAAGAATATTAATGAACTATGGCTTCTTAAGAATTCACTACTTAGTGTGGGTGGTGGTATGGGAAACCATCTATGCATTGCACAAGTAGGCTTTGAGGGAGGTTGTGGTGTGTTCCTTTATTAGGTTAAGTGTAATTAATGTGCTCTTCTGATGATGTTAATGAAGAATGTTGATCTAATGTCTAATGACTGAAAGTTCTCTTAATGAAATGAAGCAAATGAAGAATGTGACTTATGCTTGAATGAGATGATGCATGCTATACTTGAGTTGTATTATGAGTTACTTCCTTGTTATGACTTATGGTGTATGAATGTGTCTTGCCTATGGAGACTCCAAAGGATTACTTAGTGTGAGTAGTTTTATGGGATGCTACTTGCACAATGCACAAGTATAACTTAGGGTTGTCTTATGTGATGGTCCGTATGTGATGATATGGTTTATGTAATGTTTATATCTCTTATATATGAGTATTGTGTAAGGATGGAAATGTTGAATGGTAAGTTCACTTTTGGTGACCTTAAGGTGGTACTTTAGTGTGGATGGTGGTATGAGACGCTATCTATACATTGAAAAAAGTATAGCTGGAGGGTTACTTGAGGTAAAGGTTAAATGTGAAGGTAAATGTTTATATGATGATTATGTTCTAATGTGAATAAATGACTTGTATGTTGGTTATGGCTGATTATTATGCCTCTTATGCTTATGTTCATGATGTTTTATCAAAATGACATATATCATGACTTTCAAATAAATTGTCCGTTTTAAGCATATTTTTGCATGGCTATGATACTTCGTACTTAATTGTGCTAACCCATTATTCTATGTTTACTACAAGTGTAGGTTCCGGAATTTGAGTGATTCTCTCTAGTTGAAGCTTGGAATTGAGATTCTCCAAGACTAAGTGGGTCCTCATAGATCGAGGACAAGTAGTTGATGTTTCCTTTCTTTTCATGTAATAGACATTTGTTAAGTTTGTCGATTGTAAAGGGTCGTGACCCTATTTTGTTTCAAGTATGATGTTTTGATGTCCATGTGAGACAATAGACTTCCGCTTGCTTTTAATGTTTTCGATTATTGGATTTATAAAAGAAAAGTTTTAAATCCCGCACTATTTCTAAGTATCTTCTGCAATGATTATGCTATGAGGACTGTATAAGATCCCTTCAGGGTCAAGTATGTCGTGTCGCTTCTGGGGTGTAGGCTCGGATCGTGCCAACTCCTACGATCATCAACACCTTATACATTTCATCAATAAACTCTTGAGGATCTTCCTCAATTTCCGAACCATGAAACTTCAGAGCATTCATTTTATTGAAGTTTGTCACTCTAGTTACCACCATACCTATATTCAATAACACGGGGACCACAACCTCACTATTGCTTTGAGCCATCATGGATTGGGCCAATACTTGAAAAGCATCCCTAAACTCTGCATAGTCACTTGCTCGGCCAAAAGGACGATGAAACTTGAGGAGCTTCTCGTTCCATATTCTCATTTGCATTCCTCTTAACATAATCTCTTCGAAGGGCCATATCCTGAAAAACGTCGGATCTGGATCAGGAAAATGTACATATAGGGTTACACTCTATCGCACGACTTAGAGTTATGAAAGACGTGGAGTTTCCTAATCATCTTATAACTTCTTATTTATAAATGTGGTGTGATTCATAGTCATGAACAAGACTCTACTCGACGTGGCTTATGAGACAGTCTAGGACCTTTCCAAACCTTGTGCTCTGAATACCAAGTTTGTCGTGACCCAAAGTAGACCCTAGACATGACATGACGTATAAGACCCCGAGAGGCAATATACAAGTCACTTAGCATACATCATACAAAATAATAGAGTTTAACAGTTTCAATGGAAGTTTATATCATCAAGATTTTGTCAAAAATTAAGTGGAAGTCTAAATTGTCTCAAAGCCATCTATAACATCAAGAGTGATTAGGATGTAATCAATGCATCACATACTATATCTGAAAACTAAATAAAATAAGCAATAAAAGTTTCGGTCCTTGGTACATGAAGACTCGCCACTTCTCAAAACAACTAAAGTGATTTCAAGCCCCGAGGATGGGATATCAGAGTGTTGAAACCTACATTTTGAAAGAATGTAGGAAAGAGTATGTGTTAGTACAAAGAATGTACCAAGAATAATGGAAATGCATAAAATATATGAAATTGTGCTAAAAGAACTTTTCATGACATGCAATCACGAAGCTAAATCATGAGTAAAAGGGTTAGAAAACATAATCATAAAACATGGTAAATGCAAGCTAACTTCTTTAAAACATTCGTAAGGTACTTATAGAAGTAACCTTAGTTCAATATTATGGGAGATTAACCTTTAACCGACATAGAAACCATGTGAGCTATAACCTTGAATCTGGTGTCTACCGTATTACTTGCCAAGGTAGTACCATGAACTTCTAGATTATGTGGATTCACTAGCTAATGTCTATCTAGGACAATTATCCAATGGGGTGGGGCACATAGGTATGGGATAAGGAGAACTCTATTAGAAACCCAACCTCAAGTTACGGGAGAGCTTCCGTCTCAATATCCTGTTGGTGCTAAGCATAAATCCCACAAAATAGTCATTATCTTAACTTGTCTTATCATTAAGAGGCATGGGTAATCTCCACTTGCCTTATCATCCACGGAAGGCACATCAAGTAGCCAATCTATGCTAGATTTAATTAGAATAGCTCCTAAATCTTGATTCAAAGTTTCGTTGAGAAAAACTTTCAACTCTAACAATCTTTTATGTGAGAAAACCTTTTCACACTCATGCTTTCACGTGTGTGAGAAATCCTTTCACAAAAACAACAACATGGATGCTTTACTCTCGAAGCAACTTAAATCATTTTCATCAATTCGCTAAAGAACATGCAGATCTTCATAAATTCATCATTCATACTTCAAAACCCACATCATATCATCAAAGTATAAAAATCATGGGTCATGCATGGGTTCACGGGGGATTTAAGTTAAAACATGAAATTTCTTCATTTTATGCATAAGAAGTCATGAAACAATCAATTGGATCAACATTGAAAGGAACCCATGTCGATTGATTAAAACCCTAACTTGATTGGGGAATCTATGTTTCCAAAATTGGAGAACTTAAGAAGCCTATAAAGGAAGGGGCTCTATAGGTGAATACTATCATACCTTGATGGAAAAATCTTGCAATCAATGGTGAAATTGGAGACTTGACTTGAAACCCTAGCCTTCTTCTTCATGATTTTAGAGATAGAAATATTTGGGGAAGAACTTAGATAAATTTGAGAATTTTAAAAGAATGAATTGAATTGGGTGATTTTGGCGGTAAAAATATTTATATAGGGCCTAGGGTAGAAGGTAAAATGACATAGTATTGAGTTAAAAGAATTGGGAAAAAACTAAAACGACCCTGACTTAAAACTACCGAAATGCCTCTCTAGAATGGCTTCACGGGCCATCTGGAGCACCTTGGTATGTCTACCAGTTTGTGAAGATGCTCTACCTGACAAGGCACTATTTTGGGCATAACTTCTTACTTCGAGCTTGGAATTAAGAAAACTCGGTGGCGTTGGAAAGAGGACTCAGAGATATTTTATTTGAAATGTCATGGACATCTAATTCATGTTATGCTAAGAGATACGATCGTTTGAAGTTGTCCCTAAACATTATGTCTGACTAATCTCCTTCACGGACAACTTCACGGTCCGTATGAAGCTTCACTATAAAACCTCGGACCTCAAAATGAAGAAAATTCTAGTTTTCAGAAAAACCTACTCCCAGAATCGATGAAACAACCCACATACCGTAGGTAGAACCATGGACCTTAAGTGGGGTTCCCTTGTTAAGACCCAAATGTTGATGGTCTCTAATCTCACCCACGGTCGACCTGTATGGTCCGTAGTTGGACCTACAGACCGTAGGTGAGGGTCAGTAGCCAATTGGAGGGAATTGGTTGTTGGGTCAACTTCAAACGGTCATATCTTTTAGCATAAAATGACTTAGGTGGCCCATTACATATCAAATTAAAGATAATTGAATTCTCTTTAAAATTACACCGAGTTTTCTAAAATCCCATCACCAAGTAAAAATTAATACTTGTTTTAGTGAAGCCATGTCAGGCAGACCACGAACCACGACAGCAGTCAACGGTTAGTAGTCCAAACGACGTTCCGTAGGTCCCACCGTGGATGGACTTCGTCAGCTTTTAAGTTAGGGTCA
The DNA here is from genome assembly GCF_000226075.1 of Solanum tuberosum. Lineage (NCBI taxonomy): Eukaryota > Viridiplantae > Streptophyta > Magnoliopsida > Solanales > Solanaceae > Solanum > Solanum tuberosum. The sequence continues at coordinate 167,305 of NW_006239331.1, read as the reverse complement.
TTTAGGTCTTTTTCCTATGCATTGGGGCCTTTCAACTAGGTCGTTTAATGCCTAAACTACATTGTTTTACTCAGTCTAAGCCTCCAAAAATCATCTAAACTTGGAGGGAAAAAGTCGACCAAACCTCCTAAGAACAAGCAGTTGTGTTCTTCAAGGTTCAGCCCTGAAATCTAAAGGATTTCTTCTTAGATTTTGTCACAAGGTACGTGGGATTTCACTAGTGGGTTCCTTTCATCCACTAGGTCCCTAGAAATTAGTCAATTCTTTGATTCATCATATCTTGTTTAGACCTAGGGTTTCTAAAACCTTGGATATTTACAGTGATTTAGTTGTTATAGTATCCTAATCGAAATAGCTTGTTTCTTGGACAGTTTGCTTTATTACTATTATGAAACTCAAAACCTAGTTTGTATAATGTCTCTTATTTCATGAATTAAACTTGCTAGGTTTGTTAAAAATATAATCATGCTCCAGATTTCGAATGTCACATTATCAATATATAAATGTTTCATTCTCAGATTACATGTCAGTATTTTGAGCTATTCAATAATTCAATATTTCAGTTATATTTGTGTCACATACATATTAAGTTGGGAGTAGACTTAGAACCGAGTTGGACTAGGGTTTAGCGTACCCTCATAGTCCCAGAACTACATATCCCCATAGGAGTATAAGTCCCCTCTATTGGGCATCAGATTTAGTGATCACGCATATCATGCCTTTAAATCCCTAACAAGGTTTACTGGGTCCTTTTGATGGGGCATATACATCAGACTCCACGTTTAGCTCACGTGATTTATGTCGGTTATTAGTAGCTTTCACAATCAAACTCCTAGTGCATTTGACCAGGTTTTCACTATATACTTTAGTATTCCGTTTAGCATGTCATGTTCATGATTAGCACTTGGTCATTTCATTTAGCGTAGCTTTTCAGTATTTACATTCTTGCTCAGTTTTTGTCATTTCTCAGTTATGCTTTGTTCAACTTATATGTATATATTTGTTAAGCTTAGTATCTATATCCTGTATGCTCAGTACATTCCAAGTATTGACGCATACTCTGCCTACATCCTTTCATGATGTAGATTAAGGTACTCAGCATCCAGATCGCGCTTAGATCGGTTCTTGGTTCGCATTCAGCAACTTTAGTGGTGAGTCCTCATACTTCGAGGACAATAGACAGGCTTTTCATTATAGTCTTTTTATTCAGTTTTCAGTTTTATTAGAGTTTGCTAGGGGGCATGTCCAAGCAACTCAACTCAGTTAGAGGCTTTTCAGACATAGTAATAGATTCAGCTTGAATTGTTAAGTGGTTGTTAGTTATCACTACACTCAGTATGTTTTATATATTCAGACTATTTTGCTTTTGTCCCACCACCATACATTTATTGTTTATCTTCCTTATAGTACATGTCTTATTCAAGCTATTCTCAGTATGCATGATTTATGCCATACACAGGGTTAGCTTGGGATCACTCATGATCCTAGTTCATGTGTTACGTCAAGGGGATAGCCTCGGGGTGTGACATTCATGGACCATTTAGATGTGTGTGGTCCTTTTACAGTGACCTTGGATTACACCCTACTGTATAGGTGACTTGTACGACTTACTTGACGCGCTTTCAAGATCAGCACGCACCGGTTGGGGGATCGTCTAGATGACCCTTACTTGGGGTAGCTTCTAGAAATTGTTCACGAGCTCTTTAACAAATTGTGGTCCCCTACATGTCTCGTCTAAGGCTCCGTGAGGGATCCATGGTCTATTTTGGGTTAATGACTTGCTCGTTTGATCCCCTTCTAGCATTTTTCAAATATTAGGTGCTACAATGAATCTCTATGTCCAAGGATCACTTAGACATCCCCAAGCAATTCAAATGGCCATTCCTAACAATTTTCTTGTTCAACGCATATGCCACCATATAGGCCTTCCCTGGATGATACTTAATGGTTACATTAAAATCCTTGAGAAACTTCATCCATCTCCTCTGCCTTTGATTTAAACCCTTTTGAGTGAACACATGTTGCAGACTGCGATTATTAGTGAATACCTCACACTTAACTCCATACAGATAATACCACAAGATTTTGAGAGCAAACACTATAACTTAAAATACTAAATCATAGGTAGGGTAGTTTCTATCATGGACCTTCAACTGTCTCGAAGCATAAACTATAACAATCCTTCCCTACATCAACACAGCAAAATAATAAGACAACCAAGGCATGCTAAAGATCATATCAAAGTCTAGAATATACAATATGACTAAATCTACCCAAGTCTACAAACCCATAAACAATACAGAAAAATCATGATACACCTAGGTTACTGACCTTAGGCGTATTTGTATGCTTAGGAACAAAATAACACCCATGCTTTGATCGAGTTTACAAATGTATTTATTAGTTTTTAATAGTATTTGAGTCATATATTTCATTTGGACTAAACATTTTGATAAGTGATTGTATGTTGGGAAACAAGGAGGAAACAATAACAAGTGCATATCGTGAAGTGAAGAGTGGGTCCAAGCGTGAGAGCAGAAGTAAGAAGGAACCAAATAGAAGTGGAAGCGATTATGAAGCAAAATATGATGCAGTACACTCTCCGCGTCAGGGAGATGGAATTTATTATTTTCCCGTGTGATGAGTTTGAGAGAGAAGAGTTTGTATCCTTTCCACATTGTGATGAAGAGAAATGTAATTGAAGTTGAAACTGAAAGGCTTCTACATGTTACGGACCTGAGCTCCAATTTTCTACTGTTTCTTCCTAAATATAAATAGATTCAGATTTTATTTTTTTGTAATTATTCTTTTGCTGGGTTTTGGGGAGCAACGACTTTGGGAGTTTTTTCAAGTGTTCTGAGGGTTTATTCCTAAGCTTTACTCTAGTCAATCTCTTCTATGTTAATTGAGTATTTCCATATTGAGAATCATATTATTATTAGCTAAAGACCCTTGTTCTAGGGATGCGGCTACAGGATGATTATATTTTATTTTATTTTGATGGATTCATTTTGATTATCATATTAAACTCTCTTTTGTTCTTGCTTTAGTATTTCTTGACTTGCCACCACTGAAATAAATGTATTGTCCGAATTGAACTGAGGAAAGGAATAAGAGGTAGAATATGAGGAAAAATAAGCATGACTTTCTCTAGATTTAGGTTTGATTTGTATCTAGGATAGGGATATACCAAGAAACTATGCTTGGTTAATACACAAGAGGAAATCGTAATACTTAGTAATTGATCCAATCTATCCCTGCTCAACAATGTAGTTAGGCTGCCAATTATCGTAGACGGTTAGAGGTCGGGAGACCATGATCATACATTAACCATGTAATTAGTGATTTGATGATCGATTGACATCCATTAAATGAGATAATCTGCATGAACCCATAGTAGGATGCAGCCCTACAATATCCCCAATCATAGTAAGGTAATCTTAGTAGTTAATTCTTACATTCTTTTATTTATATATCAAATTCATTTGACTTTCATAAATATATAATTAAACTAGTGTAATTTATTCAAAATAATTAATCGACAAATCCTTTGGGTTCGATAATCCAGCTCTTTTAGGACCAAAATATTAATTGCATAACCACGTACACTTGTGTGTGCATTTGGAAGCAACAAGTTTTTGGTGCCGCTTTTGGGCACTTAGAAATTAATTATTCTTCTAGGTTATAAGTTTTCTTTTATTTATTTAAGTTTTTATTTTTTTTCTAAACAAATTTTTTTCTTTGAATAATTTGGTGCTCTTATTGATATGGATGATTGCGATAAATGGTGGTTGGATGTTGGTTATCCTTGTAGGTATTGTGATGGACCCCACATGGATATTGAGTGTCCATGTAACTTATGTGATGGTCAATATGGTCATTAGAATGGCTGTCCTAACTCTTATTCCCCTTGCCGAACCCTTATTATGATTCTTCTGTTATTTGTGATATTGGCACGGGTGATGAAGTGGAGAATGTTGAATAGGAGGCGTATAATATTTATTTGAAGCAAATTATGGACATGTTGAATAAAAATAATTTCGTACTCATGGACCTGGAATCAATACGCATGGAACAATGAGCAAAAATCATGGTGTTGTAGGGAACATTAACAGAACTGCAGGCTAAGGGTGACTAATAAATTGCAAGTTACAGACCTAGCTAATGCTCAATTAGAGGAAGATTTGGAATCCCAAAAAGAAAAAAGTTGTAATGAAGAAGAGATAGTGAGCCAATCACCAATTGTCGTGGATGATGACAAACAAGTGGAGCAAAAACAAAAATTCCAGCCATTCAACTATATCTTATTCCTTGATGTCGATGTTGAGAAAGAGAACATGCATTTGAAGAAAACGTTTGAGCTTAAGTGTGGGGTGCATATGACCCTTGATGACAATTAAGAGAACATGCAACTCGCTAGGGCTAAAAGGCCTCAAGGAGTTTCTCTTCTTTTAAAATTTTTAACTGATGCACTGGGGACATCGCTTGATTTTCAGTGTTGGGTGGGATGTTAATTCTCTCTAATATATATATTATTCGTAGGATTGAGTAACTCATCATAGTTAAGTCGCATTGCCTTATGATAGATTGATGGTGACCGTCTTAACGGGTATTTTTATCATTTAGTCTTAGGTGCGTGTTTGTGCTGGAGATGAAAAGGGAATATTGTATGAAATCATGTCGATTAATATATGTGGATGCCTTTGAATACTTATAATTGATTCTAAATATTGCAAATTAAGCTTAATTTTAACTTTTACTTAAACTAAGTGTGATGCCTTATAATAGAGACTACATGAATTGAACTTGTGCCATTTTTTGTGAGGCGTTGTGTATTCCATGTATTGCATCTTAGTCTAGAACTTGCCCTTCATGTTATTAAAAAGAAATAAAATGTATTGCTTTGTTTAGGGGGTGATAATAAGCTTTCTTTGATTATTTTTTTTAATTTTAGACTCTTGAGATATATATCACTAGTAGCCCCCATGAGCTTGTAGCCTTTTGTTGGTAGCCTATTTTTACCTTGAGTCTTTTGTTAAATCCCTAGTTTTTGCACCCTGCTTCCTTGAGTACTTTACTATAGACCTATTTTAATTGTTAAATCTGAAAAAAGGGAAGGTTGAGTGAAAAAGGTAATCAATGAGGGCATCATAGCACTGGGCCCCTAGGTCGCTTAGATTTCTCTTCGCTCTCACTAGAATCTCTAAATAATTGAAGATAAAAATGAGGAAATTTCATTATTTATAAAAATAAGTTATCGACTCCTTTGTAGTGCAAAAGAAAGAAATATATATTATGGATATTAATACCTGGAAGATTTTCTATATTATGTGAACAAAGAATTTAATATTAGTGTTTATTAATTGATTATGTTAACTTTTTTTCATATTAGACTCTATATAATGATTGGGAACTGCATACTGCCCTTTTGATTCCTAATCTAATGTGAAATAAAATTTAACATAACAATGTTTCCTAGATGCCAAATGCTCTTAAGGCTTTAGATGTCCATGATGCCTCATAATGTATCTTGTTTATATTTGGCACATACACGATATGGTACTGGTTATCCTATGATGATTTTAGTATATTGAAATATTATTTACAACTACAGTAATAACATTTATTTGTGCTTATTTGCGTCAATTGTAGATGCAAGTATATGGCATTCTAGACTTGGTCTTAGTGTTTAATAACCAAAGAATCGTTTAGCCAAACAAGGTTTATTTGGTGCTATATATAAAATGATTTGTCTACTTATTATTATTTGAGTATTTTATAGCTTTATACTAGATATCAAGATTCAATCTATTATCTTTGTAAAATTTCTATTACCCCAAATACCCCTTTCCGCTTCTTAGCTTTGTATGACATATAAAGAATATAATGTGTCTATTCTTGAAAATACATAGGTGGTTTAGTGAATTTGCAAAAGGGAGATGGACAATCAAAAGGAAACTTAATTAGTTGCCTAGATAGTGTTGCTATATATAATTTCATACACTTTGTAGGATTTAGAAGTTTTTGCAAAAGCATACTATGTCATGGTGAGTGCAAGAAGGATTGTATGTTGATTCATGATAAGACAGCTCTCTCATTCTTTATAATAAATTAATGAATGTTGCTTACGATTTATGATAATGTGTGATACACTTATTTTCTTAACTCAGTTTAAAGTAGTTGTTTTAAATGCATAGTTCATTTTAATCACATATTTGTAATTAGATATAAAATTATTACAACTCAATAATAACACTAACACAACTAAAATTATGAAAGAAAGAGCAATCTAGATCACTTGTTCTTCTTTCTTCTCTGCTTTGAAACTGTAGCATATGGCATTTGCTTGGAAACCTGTTTCTACAAGTTTCAATAGTTGAGGATTATGTGCGATCGATTCCTTTATATAGTAGCAAATTAAGTCATCCCGAACCTTAATTTATTTTTCCATAGGGTTTTACACCCATTTTTCAAATATGCAACCTATTCAATTTTAAACCCCTTTATGATTATGACAAACAAAGCAAGTATAACTATGCAACTGTATCCATCTACTCACCCGATTGACCATATTGCTTATTGGAGTATCTTTTTTTGACCTACTTAGTTCTTTAATAAATCGAAACAAATATATCTCTGCTGGTATTTTTTTGAACTAATTTAGACGTCTAACATATGTAAGGTTTAGTAGTGTGTTAAAAAACACATATGACAAAGAACAATCAACCAATAAATGATAAAGCCTGTGAGGTTATGGTAAATTCCTATTCTTTATAAATATAAAGGTACTTTAATTCCATAAATATTTTGATAGGTATCAATTGATTTACTTTTTTTTAATAAAAATAGAAATTAATGACCTTGCTAAGGTATATTTTGAGTTAAATCTCCCGAGAAGTACTCCTAATGATGTGTACTCATAAGTAATGAGGTCAGGTACTCATGGAAATAATCAAACACTATGAAAAGGAGTAGCTCAAAGTATTGTTTATGGCCTAGTATATAAACCATACCAAAATGACTGAAGATATTTTGAAAAAAAGAGTAGATATAGAAGTTCAAAATGTAACCTTAACTATGAAAATTGAGATGGAGGAAAAGTTGTTCGTAGCAAAAGAGGAAATTGAAGGGATGGATAAGAAGTTATCGAAAGCTAAGGAGGATACAGAAATGATGAAGAAAAAATTATCGGAAGAAAATATGAATATGGATGCAAAAATAGATGATAAAGTAAAGGTAGGGATACTAGCATACGTAGATTCTTTTGGTATTACTCCTGGCTCAAATAGAAAATCATATAGTAATGAGCACGTAAAACAATATGTCCACAAAAATATTATCTTTTAGATAGTATTGTTATTTAATTGTTTTAATTATAATATTTTGTGATAGGTTAATAATAGCTCGATTGAAGATCACCAACAATCATTGTCACCCGTTTCAATTGTTGAAACAAAAAAGGTGAGTTATTACTTTTTTTATTGTATCTTTGTGTAATTAAACTAGAATAATATCTAGATAAAGTATTGGTACCTGGATTGTCTATGCTAAGTGAAAGAACATGATTGCAACATCAACATAAAATAATGAGTTATCCATTTTAAGTGAAAAGTGGGCAAATAAGGAAGAAGCATTAGTATGTAATACTATTATCTTTCTCTTATCGCTTGCCCTATTATAGGAAATTAGTAAGTGAAGAATGAGTGTGAATGTCCTTTGTATATACATTTCAAATGTTTTCTGCATATATATACATTGTTCTAGCTTAAGATAATAAATTCAATTGAACTCGATCTAGATTCGTCTCAATATTGTTAGTGTGAAATTGAAGCTCTATAATTTTGTGTGATCAAAATATTTGGTAAAAAAATAAAAGCACAAAGTGTGTCGCACAGATCCCTTAAAAATATTGCCTAAAGGAGTAGCTATCACTAACCAAAAAAAGTTGAATGTTGCTAATGATATGTGTCTTATCATCAGCTAAGTAATAAGTACTTTGTTTCTTTATTTTTTGAGGTCCTTTTCATTTATTAATAAATTTACCACACGTGCAGCAACGCACGTGTATACCTTGTCTTGAGTTCAATATACCCATGAAATTGTATATGCAACCTACAATTCAGGCTTATGACATATGGATTTGTATATAATTCCCCATTTTAGTAAATAGTTGTGTAGTAATGAACACTTTGGCCTCTTACTTACGTCGTGTCATGAAACACAAGTCCCCTTTAAATTGTTCCAAATCATTGTAGACTAACCTCTGATATATTATTATACACAAAAGTAAAGTTTTCTTTCGTTGTAGTCTGGTATTGAACAACGGGTGGTGCAATTATTGTAGTAAACATGAGTGACATTAGATTGGAATGTATCTAAAAACTTTTGTGTTATTACCTCATTGCCAACTAATATTATTGTCCTGAAAGTCCCTTCATGCCTTGAATTCTTGTGGGATATTATTGAACCCTTTCGTATAACTAAACTCTCCTCACTAAATCAACGGGGTATTTTTGTATATGTTTTATCAGTACACTCTAGTTTGATATTTCCATTTCAATCACCATTTGGGAAGAATCTTGTTGATTACATGTGAATGTGGAGATGAGAATGATTATGTTAGTTCAAGGTGTTCATGTGTATGTATAAAGGCCTAAGAAATCAGAAAGTAAAGTATAAGCTTGATTTTGATGTAAACATGAGGTTAGCAGTGACTTATATAAGCAAGATAGGCACAAATTTAAAATTTAGTGAATTTGAATTTAATCCTACCTCGCTGAATTCTGATGTCATAGCTATTAGAAAAAATGACAATTGTTACAACAGAGATGGTGATATCGAGTTGCAAAAAGTTCTCTGAATCTCTAATCACGTACAACGCACGTGTTGAAAAACTAGTATAATATATATGTATATATGGGAAAGAAATATAGGCATCCAGTAACGACCAAATGAAGCGCCCTATCAAATCTAAGTTGTTCATCATTAAGGTAAAAAAATTTGGTATGTACATTTACATCTATATATATACACAACTGATATGCATAAACTTTATTAGAATTAACGATTTCTAACTTTTTTTATTGTATTTCGACATGGTTAGAGGCTGCTGATTTCTTAATTTTATGCCTTTTGTGGAGTCTGCGTAAATTCTTAGACCAACTTGATTATGAACAACTTTTGTTTTCCATCTTTGACTTTGGCTCCAAGAATTTACATTTGATAAGGCGCTACATTTGGTCGTCAATTTTATCGTCAATGAAAGCCTATTTTTCTTTACCAGTTTATGCATATAAGTTGTGTATATATATACATGTATATATACATACCAGTTTTTCGATCTTGATGATGAACAACTTTTTTTTTCTGTCAATGACTTGGGCTGCAAGAACTTAGATTTGATAGTACGCTTCATTTGGTCGTCACTGGATGCCTATATTTCTTTCCCATATTATGCATATATATATATAATATATATATATATATATTCTAGTTTTACGGCATGTGTGTTGGACGTGTGTATCGTATATATAGTATATGATGTTGTCAAATAGCATTAATATTACTAAATTAAAGCTGTTTAGTAAATAATGATAATTCAACAAACATAGGACAAGTGTTTTTAATATATTAATACATATTATCAGATAGATTCTTGTATTTTGAGATCAAATGACAAGATATCATTAAAACATTTTAAAACATATTCAAAGTTTAACTATGGGAGAAAGTGACATTTCTTTAATAATATTATTTCTTACTTCACTCAATTTTGCAAGCAAATCTAACCAACAAAATAGAAAAAAAATATACATTCAAAAAATGTCATCAATAGACTTACCTCTTGAGGTTATGAACATAAATGATGTAAACCATTTAAGTAGAAATTTTGTCTTAAATATTCATACTTGAAATTTCGTATGTGCATGACACTAACAAGAATTACCATAAGTATTTCAATATTTTATCTTTATATTTAACATATCATATACATAATATTATTACTCAATTAATATTTGAGTAAGTCTATCATAGAGAGGTAATTTTACCAAAAAAGTGTACTTTGTTGTTATCGTGAATGATGGTTATATATACTTCCGTATAATAATTTAATTTTAATATATCAATCACATCACCTATGGTGAAAAATATTTCATTTCATTAAATTTCTACCTTATCTTTGTGGAATTGTAGTCTTCTCCTTTTTTCTGCCGCATACATAGAATATAGTTGTTGTCTAATGAAAGTATCTAGTATCTTATAGAAGTTGTATCATGATATAAAAATATTTAAATTTTTCAATGATAAAAATTAATAGATGAATAAAATTTAAAGTATTATTTATAGGATCATCAATTAGATTTAAGATCATCTTATCATCAATCAATATTTTCGTGTCTATTTTTATATAGCTAGTAAGGAGTGTATATTGTGACATAAAGAAAAATTATATGGAACAATACATAGCCAATAAAAAAGGAAGATGAAAATATATGTTCATGCTAAATTCACTCGTGTTCAATTTAATTTAAATATCTGGCAACCAACACCTTACTTTCTCCGTTCATTTTTACATACATATCCATAAAAAATAATTATTTTCATGACTATGTTATCATATTATAAGTAAAAGTAAAAATCTATTTTTGAAATAGTAAATTTAACATCAAAACAAAAAATTCAATGGACTACGTTGATACCCATTGTTTTAGAAAAACTAGGAAGAAACTCCTTCGTTTGAGGGAAAAGAATAAAAAATAAAAAAAATAAAGAAGAAATATATTTCCCAAATCATAAGCTTTTCTTTCATATCTTTTTAATATCATTGTCTCTCCCATTACTTTTTGTCACTGTTAACTCATGAAAATGGTAAGAATAAATATGAGTGTGAACTGATGAATTATTTGCTACAATTTTTTCACCAACTCTTTCTTATGAGGTACCTCAAATTTTGTTGAATTTCGAACTAAATAATATTTTGCAAATAACACTTCAGATTTTTTAAGAATAAAAAGAGTAGAGAACTTAAAGAAATTGTAGTTTAAAAGTGTGAGGAAACCCCTCTATTTATAGCTACCAAATAGTAGTATGAATAGGTGTTAATTGTGTCTTATCCGAAAAGTCAGAACCTTTCGAAAAAGTCACTACTTATTGGAAAAGTCACAACCCTTTGAAAAAGTCACAACTCATCAGAAAAGGCACAACCCCTTAGAAAAGTCACGACCCTTCGAAAATATCACAACACTTCGTGAAAGTCACAACCCATCAAAAAAGTCACAACCCTTTAAAAAAGTCACAACTCATTCAAAAAGTCACAATTCGTTAATTTGAAAAGGTATCTACTTTCAATATAAGAAAATTAATTAAATTAATACATAAAATAAATTGAGTGTTTTTAATTGGGGGTATTATAGTAATTCAACATTCAAGTTTGGGAGTTCATGATTTTAAGGTATTACAAATATATATATATATATATATATATATATATTATACTAGCTTTTCAACACGTGTGTTGTACGTGATTACCGATAGAGAAAATTTGTTGCAACTCGATATCATCATCTTCGTTCTTGTAATTGTTGTCATTTTTTCTAATAACTATAACATCAGAACTCAGTGAGGTAGGATTAACTTCAAATTCACTACAATTAGACGTAAGGTGTATTAGTTCTTGGAGGTATTGCCCCGTACTCTTAAATTTAAACTAGTTCTGCATGGGGATATCTTCATAGTCTATTCAACACTAATTGTCTGGGTAAAGAAGATATATGACTATATTTCTTTGAAAGTGAGAGAGAAAGGCCATCCTCTTTAAAAATGGTCATAAATTTTTATTTCTGGACTCTAAATGAGGCAAACTTGGTGACGTTGGAAAGAAGACTCATCGAACATTGATTTGATAGGTCATAGGCCGCCTAATTCATCATATTCTGAGAGATATTATTGTTTGAAGTTCACGTAAGTAGAATCTTATATAAAACTAATTCGGTAAGGAAGCATTCAACTCAACTTTGTGCAAGGGGATTCTTATGGCCTTAATTCATCTCCAAATCTTTTCCCACATTAAATAATTGACCTTAACACGTAAGAAAAATTTAATAATAATCCCATATGACCGACAAATGAAGAATGGTTCGGGTCATAGCTTACAAATTGTTGGGGTGTTACACCATCCACACGACCTGTAACACATCGCTATTTGACAGAGCGAAAAAATAGAAAGAATCAAATCGGGAAATCTTGGCAAGATATGCTAAGTATGAGTTTTGGGTTAACTTCAAACCACCATAAATCTTAGTACATAATGATTTAGGTGAGCTAAAAGGTATTAAATAAAAGGCTTGGAATCCACTTTCCAACGCCACCGAGTTTGCTAAATTTCGAGCCCGTATGAGGGAGATATGCCCGTTTGATTTTGGGCTGTCCATTTAAAGAAAGTTACTCGGATTTAAGAGGGGTATTTTTTTCTTTTCCTTATCCTATCAGATTTATTCCTCTTTTAGTAATTACCTAGGGGTCTAAACTTATTTTTTTCAGTTTACGCAATCTCAATTAACACCTAGCGTTTGAGAATAGTTATAGAAGAGGAGAACAGGAGAAAAATCAGGGCGTTCTTGGAGATTTCTTGCGCAATCGAAGATCGTTTCCCCAAGGGTTGATCCCTAAAGAGGTAGGTGAAACTTTCATAGCATTGGGTTTGTTCACCCACGCACCAATCATGTATATATAAGCGATATTCATTCTAGAAAGTTGAAAGTTTGATGATCTTGATTTGTGTTCTTGAAATTTGCTTTCGTTCTTGAGTTAGGATGGGATTATGGAGTTATTGAATAAATCGTGTTGATTTTTGAGTCCTTTATGAGTATATTATTGTCTACATGCGTTGGGTATCTGAATCTAAAGAGGAATTGAGACAAAAGTATTGAATCTAGGCGAATTGGGGTTAGAAAACGAGGAAGAAAAAGTCGGACAGAAAACTAGTACCAGGTCCGCGACACAGACTTGTTCCTTCAGAGTAAACTTAATGTGTCCTCGTCATGGAGAGATTGCGGACCCCACTGTTTAAAAATTATTTCGCGACCAAATATTAAAATGCATCTCTACGTCGCGGACTTGCTCCCGAACAGTGTTTTTTTTAACCATTCTCATGATTTACTATCTAAAATCACTCGTAATCATCAGGATATCCTTCCTATCACAAATCATAACCTTGAATTCATAAATTCAAATTGAAGGTAGAGATAAGAGTAAAGTTTTGAGAGTTCTTCGAGTCATTTCAAAAGTCTTTTAAAATTGTTTTTAAACTTGTTTTAAGAGTTGAGTATTGAGTTGAGTAAGAGTAAGAGTGACGTGCATTTTCTTCAAAAGATTATATGGGAACTAAGTATTCCCAAAAGAGTAAATATTTTCACATTTAAACAAGAGAGGAAAAACTAATTTGCAAGAGAGCTTGTGAGCTAGTTTTTGAGTAATTATGTCAATCCACTGAAAGAGTTATGTTTTTAAACATATGAGCTAGTTACATTTTGGGAGTTGTATTGAGCACCGATTTGCGAACGAATTTAGTTCAGATAATTCAAAGTCTCCATAAACCGTGTAGCCAACATGGGTAAAGAAGTGTCATACTTTTTAGATTATTCCGTAGTGCTTTTAGCATAGACTAGTGGATCCACTTAGTAGTTATGTTCTATACCCCAGCAAGGCATAAGATGGTCCTGGCAGTGTGAGGCAAGACGATGTATCATCATATAGCTCATAGTGATGGTTGTCAGTTAGATAACCTCCCACAGAGATATTTTGTATTCTTATAAACACAGAGTTAGTTGTATTTTCATATACAAACCAAGTTGTTGTTGTATTTTTCAATACACTGATTTGTTTTCTACATGTTTTTAAAGTTTTTCTTTATATTGCATTTATACTACTACACTATATTGAAATGAGTTTAGTTGCGTTGAGACCAGGTAAGTTTCTTCAGCTCCACTTTCAAGCTTATGTCTTGTTTAGATTTTCCCTTACATGCTCATACATTCAATGTACTGACGCCATTGCGCCTGCATCATTTCATTATGCAGATACAGGTAACCAGGATTAGCATCCAGCGCTTTGTTGATCAAGTTGAGCATTTCAGAGTAATTTGGTGAGCCTCAGTGCTTTAAGGAGGTTCCCATTATTATTGCTTTATTATTTCAGTTGTTAGGATGATCAGAGGTCTTGTCCTGATATCCCTCATAGTATTAGAGGCTTCACAGACAAATAGTTATTAGTTCATTAGTCTTGTTCATTTAAGTTGTTTTGATTATAAGACTTGAGTTGCCTTATTGGCCAGTTGAATGTTTTCTTTTATAACATTCCAGTTTATTTCATGAATTTATATATTTTGAGTACGTTTTCCGCTGAGTAGTAAGCCAAGCCAAGGGTATTCTTGGGACCAACAATGGTTCTCGAGTGCCAATCCCATCCAGGGTGTAGGCTCGGGGCATGACAGACTTGGTATCAGAGCCCAGAGTTCAAGGGTAGTAGGGTGTCTATGAAGCAGTGTCTGTAGAGTCCTAGTAATCGGTGTGAAGCGCGCCACAACTATAATTAGGAGGCTGCAACATTTAGGAACTGTCTCACTTCTTTCATACTCATTTCCTGCGATATAGTTTATCTCTAAAAAGTTTCTTCTATTTCGTGCTTGCACGTATCTTTCAGATCATGCCTCCCCGATGAGGTATCAGAGGTCGTCCCGCCAGGAGGAATGTTGAGGAACAAGGGGTACCTAATGCATGCAAAGTTCAACCCCAAGGAGAGGTCATCAATGCTGGAGTTCCAGGAAGCTATCCGGATGTTGAGTCAAGTTGTGACCAATCAAGTTGGATAGAGAGAGAATCGACAGGAAGTGGCTGATACATCTAGGATCCATGTTTTCTTTAGGATGAATCCTCCAGGCTTCACTGGTTCAAGTGTCATAGAGGATCTGGAAAACTTTGTGGAAGGTTTTTGAGATTATATACATTGTTTATGCTAAGAGGGTAGAACTAGTTGCATATCAATTGAAGGGTGTCGCTAGAATCTGGTTTTATCAATGGAAAAAGAATAAGGATGAAGTTGAACAACTTGTGAGTTGGGCAATGTTTGAGGACGCCTTCTTGGGGCGTTTCTTTCCGTGTGAACGGAAAGAAACAAAGCTATGAGAATTCCTCACTCTTAAGCAGGAATATATGAGTGTTCATGAGTACATTCTTAAGTTCACCCAACTTTACCACAATGCTCCGAAAACTATTGCTAACATGAGGAGCAGAATGAATTTGTTTGTTGCTGGGTTATCTTGTCTGTCAAGTAAGGAAGGCAAGGCTGCTGTGTTAATAGGATATATGGGCATATCAAGGCGAATGATCCTTGTGTAACAGGTTGAGGAGGACAAGCTGAGGGATAGACAAGAGTTTAGAAACAAGAAGACTAAGACATCAGGGAATGAGTCCAGGCAGCAAAAGAGTAATGTGGGCCGGTCTTCTTTCAAACATAAGCAAAAGAGACATGCTCCATCATTTGCTAGTGCACCTGCACCAAGGAACAAAGTTGAGTTCCACAATCATAATTCATAAAATTTCAGAGCTAGACCTGCGCAGTCTCATGGTAGTCAGACACAAGAAGTTAATGGGACTCCTGCAGGTTCTAAGTGTGGTAGGACTCACTCAATAATGTGTCGTGATGGATCCACTGGTTGCTTCAAGTGTGGTTAGAATTGTCACTTTATGAAAGAGTTCCCTCAGAACATACAAGGTAATGGTAATGGGGGAAATAAAGCCCAATCTTCTTCAGTTGCTCCACCAGACAGAGCTGCATCTAGACGAGGTAATTTAGGGGCAGGCAGAGGAAGAAACCGTATGTATGCTATTCCTAGTCGCAAAGAGCAAGAGTATTCACAAGATGTTGTCACTGATATGATCAAAGTCTTTCATTTTGTGTTTATGTTTTGCTAGATCCAGGATTGAGTTTATATTTTGTGAATCCTTATGTTTCCATGAATTTTGATGTTCTTCCTTAGAATCTTCTTGAGCCCTTAATTGTTTCTACACCTGTTGGTGAGTCTATTCTAACTCAGAAATTCTATCATCATTGTACCATTTCCGTTAATTACAAGAGAACCATGGCTGATTTAGTTAAGTTAGACATGGTAGATTTTGATGTCATTCTAGGTTTGAACTGGCTTCATACTTTTTATGCCTTTGTCGATTGTAGAACTCGATTTGTTAAGTTCCATATCCTAATGAGCCACTTATAGAGTGGGGTAGCATTTCAAAAGTGCCTAAGGGTCGCTTCATTTCGTACCTTAAGGTGAGAAAGTTAGTTTCAAAGGGGTGTATCTCTCACTTAGTCTGAGTTAATGACTCTATTGTTGAGACACCTTATATTCAGTCCTATGTCTAATGGCTCTAGCAGAGTTGAAAGAGTTAAAAAGAGAAGTTGATACATCTCCTTGAGAAAGGTTTTATTCAACCAAGTGTTTAACCTTGGGGTGCCCCGATTTTATTTGTGAGGAAGAAAGATAGTTCCCTTAGAATGTGTATAGATTACCGTCAGTTGAACAAGGTTACTATCAAGAATAACTATCCTTTTTCGAGAATTGATGATATCTTCGATCAACTTCAGGGTGCCACTTGATTTTCTAAGATAGACCTCAGATCTGGCTATCATCAGTTGAGAGTAAGAGAAAGTGATATCCCTAAGACACTTCTTGGACCCGCTATGGTCATTATGAGTTCCTAGTTATGTCCTTTGGTTTGACTAATGCTCATGCAACATTCATGGACCTTATGAACAGAGTATTCAAGCCTTATTACGATACATTTTGATGACATTCTAATTTATTTGAGGAATGAGGAAGATCATGCTAGCCATCTCAGAATAGTTCTCCAAACACCAAAGGATAGAGAGTTGTATGCTAAGTTTTCTAAGAGTGAGTTTTGGCTGGATTTTGTGGCATTCTTTGGCCACATTGTTTCTGGTGATGGAATTTTAGTTGATACTCAAAAAATAGAGGCAGTGCAGAATTGTCCTAGACCCACATCTCAAAATCATATTAGGAGTTTCTTAGGGGGTGCTTGATATTATAGAAGTTTCATCTAGGGGTTCTCATCTATTTCATATGCTTTGACTAATTTGACTCTTAAAATAGTGAAGTTTCAATAGTCTGAAGCTTGTGAAAAAGCTTTCAGAAATTCAAA
Source organism: Solanum tuberosum (assembly GCF_000226075.1). NCBI lineage: Eukaryota > Viridiplantae > Streptophyta > Magnoliopsida > Solanales > Solanaceae > Solanum > Solanum tuberosum. The sequence goes on along the minus strand of NW_006239331.1, from coordinate 150,089 downwards.
GCTAGGTTGACTATTGCCCAATGTTGACCTTACCAGAAGGTACGCAAGGTTTTGTGGTATATTTTGATGCGTCCAGAGTTGGACTGGGTTATGTATTTATGCAGAATGGCAAGGTTATAGCATATGCCTCCAGACAACTTAAGGTTCACGAAAAGAATTACCCAACCCATGATCTAGAGTTGGCTTCTGTAGTGTTTGATTTATAGATCTAGCGTCATCACAGTAATGGCTTTCATGTGGATGTATTTACCGATCATAAGAGTGTTCAGTATGTGTTTAGTGATAAATAGCTTAATCTCTGATAGAGAAGGTGGTTGGAGTTATTCTAGGATTATGATATGAGTATTCTCTCTCACCCAAGTAAGGCTAATGTTGTTACTCATGCCTTGAGCAGATTGTCTATGGGTAGTACCGCCCATGTTGAGGAAGGCAAGAGAGAGTTAGCGAAGGATGTGCAAACACTTGCACGACTAGGAGTTCGATTGATGGATTCCAATGAAAGAGGAGTGGTGGTAATGAATGTGACTGAAATATCATTAGTGTCTGAATTTAAAGAGAAACAAGACCAAGATTCTATTGTGCTTGAATTAAAGGCAAATGTTGATAAGCAAAAAATGATGGATTTAAACAAGGGGAAATGGTGTATTGAGGTATCAAAGTAGATTGTGTGTACCACAGGTGGATGAATTCCAAGAGAGGGTCATGAAGGAAGCTCATAGCTCCAGACATTCTCTCCATCGGGTTCCACATAGATGTATCATGATTTGATAGAGGTTTATTGGTGGAGTTGCTTGAAGAAGGCTATTGCAGAGTTTGTTGCAAAGTGTCTGAATTGCCAATAAGTCAAGGTAGAGCACCAAAGGCCTAGTGGTCTGGATCAGAATATAGATCTACTGGAATGGAAGTTAGAGATGATCAATATGGATTTTATTACAGGTTTACCACGGTCTTGTAGGCAACATGGTTCGATTTGGGTGATTGTTGATCGAATGACTAAATCAGCCCATTTCTTACCGGTAAAGACTACCCATTCAGTAGAAGATTATGCCAAATTATATCCTTAAGAGGTAGTTAGACTTCTTGGATTCCCAATGATGATTATTTCAGATAGAGATGCACAATTTTGGAAGTTAGTCCAAAAAGGTTTGGGTTCAAAGTTGAAATTGAGTACCGCTTTTCATCCTCAAATTGATGGTCAAGCAGAGCGAACTATTCAAATTTTGGAAGATAAATTGAGAGCTTGTGTAATTTATTTCAAGGGTTATTGGGATGATCACCTACCTCTCAGAGAGCATTCTTACAACAATAGTTATCATTCTAGAATCCAGATGGCTCCTTATAACTTTCTTTATGGGAGACGATGCAGATCTCCTATTGGATGGTTTGAGATTGGTGAATATGGGTTTATATGACCAAACTTAGTTAATCAAGCTATGGAGAAAGTGAAAGTTATTATTGAGAGATTAAAGACAACACAGAGTCGTCAGTAATCCTATCGAGATTTTAGGAGAAGAGACTTAGAGTTTGAAGTAGATGATTGATGATTATCGTGACCAACAACACTAATCTACAGTATGAGTGTCTACGATCGTTGATAGTATAGTAACCCAACTAAAGGTTGGGGTCGTGTCCCAAGGGAGTGGTTTTGAGAATTGATAGAAAAATAAAATTAAGCTCTAACTAGTCGTAGCTAAAGACATTAACAAATAAAAACATGGTAAATTAAATGGGGTGACACGAAAGTGTCGAATATAAATAGGGGGTTTTGTTACAATTAGTAAAAATAGCAAAAATTAACAAGAAAATCAAGTATGGGGAATTCTAGATCGCCAAGTTCGCAAGTTGAGAACTAAAGAAGTAGCATCGGTCAAAGTTCTGTGGAGAAATCAATTTGTTGAGGAAGCTACTTGGGACGCTGAGGAGGATATGAAGAAGAGATACCCATATCTCTTCGAATCCGGAGAAGTTCCAAATTAAGGTACTAATCCTTTTCTTGGCTTTTATATTAAGTTGGCATTTTGTATTTACATTTTGCTTGTTGGGTGTTTGAGGTAGGTCTTAGATGTTATGTCTTAGCCTACTAAGAGTAATCTCATTCGAGGACTAATGTTCCCAAGGAGGAGATATTGTAACACCCCGCTACTAGAAAGACTTAGAAGTAGAAAGAAACCATTTTTGGAAATGTCAAATTTGGAAAGTTTGACAAAGTTAAGCTAAGTATGAGTTGTGGGTCAACTTCAAATGACCATAACTCCTATCTCATGAAGAGTTAGGTGTTATACAAGATACCGTAGGAAAGATATTTGAATTATCTTTCCAATGTCGTTGGGTTGTCTAGATAGGGAAAGTCAAAACCGGATTTTAGAAGGGTGTTTTGGTCTTTCATGACCCAATTAATTAAATTCGTTTTTAGTAATTTATTTGGGGTCTAAAATGAATTGGTTCAGTTTACACACTCAAATTTCACGCTAGGGTTTTTTAAGAAAGAACAAAAGAGGAGAAAAGTCAAGGCGTTCTTGGAGATTTCTTGCGGAATCGAAGTCGTTTCGCCAAGGGTTGATCCTTAAAGAGGTATGTGAGACTTTCATAGCATTGGGTTCATTCACCCACGCGCCAATCATGTTTAGTTCAGCGAAATTCGTTCTAGAAAGTTGAAAGTTTGAAAATCTTGAATTTTGTTCTTGAAATTGGCTTTCGTTCTTGAGATTTAATGGGATTGTTAAGTTCTTGATGGAATCGTGTCAATTTTAGAGTTCTGTTTGATTAGATTCTTGTATACATATACTGGATATCTGAATCTAAAGAGGAATTGAGAAAAAGAATCGAATTTAGGCGAATTGGGGTTAGAAAATGATGAAGGAACAAGTCAGACAAATATGGGTACAAGGTCCGTGTAGCGGACCTGTTCCTCAGGATTGGAAAAAAATTATCCGCGTTGCAGAGAGGTCACAGACCCTTTTGCCTCAAAACTTATTTCACGACCAAATATTAAAATGCATCTCTGCGTCGCAAACTTCCTTCCAGACAGTGATTTCTTGATCGTTTCTCATGTTTAACTATCTAAAGCACTCCTAAACATCACGAGATCTTTCTTATCACAAATCACAACCTTGAATCCATAAATTTCAAATCCAAGGAAAGTTAAGAGCCAAGTCTAGAGAGTTCTTAGAGTCTTTTTAAAAGTCTTTTGCAAATGCTTTAAACTTGTTTTAAGACACGTCCCTCGAAATATAGTATTCGTCGCGGTGCGCAACACGTCCCTCGAAATGGTACATCCTCTTTAATTTCTTATTCTTCCTCAATTCACATAACACTTATCTCAAGCATGTCTCAGAACCAATGCAAATGACATATTCACATAAATAATAAAGAGATGACCATTTTCATAACAATGCACAATTCACAACAACACAATCGTGATACAACATCAACAATAAATCAATAAGCCTTTCAAACCATTCTCAGCACATCACGCACCAATAACTAATCACATTGCCTTTTATTACCCCTTTTTCATCATTATAATTATTCAATATGGACAAGTCAGCCCATCATCAAGTCTCATTATTCCCCAACACATACCACAAGGAAATACACGATTTCATACACTTAACAAGGGTTTAGAAATCATCATGCCTCAAACAATCGAGCAATTACTTGAGGACTTGAGCCTTCTTCTTTCGTTGGACTTCCAAATCAATATAATCTATTCAAATAAATAATCACAATAAGATTTCAAAACTAACAACACGCATATTACTATGTGTCTAGTCTAAACTCAAAAAGTCGCCCAAATCTATAATCAAATTTCTAATCTTGATGCCAACTAATATGTCAATTCTCGTATATATAAAATTTCAAGCCTAGAGTTAAGTCTTAATTTTTTCAAATATCATAAATTCTAATGATATCATATAATATAGTACCATTACTATTTAATTACCTATCTAAATGCCACAATTTGAATTATAACTTGATAACTATAAGCGAAATCAAAACCAAAACCAAACCCATAACCTCTATTCTTACTTACGGATCACTGACCATAACCTTAATTAACTTGCATGATTTTCTTAAAAGTTGTTCTGTCCTACCATTTGGAAACAGTAAACAAGATGTTATACATTTATGAATATTTTATTGTGAGTTTAATTTAATTACACAATGTTTGGCATCAAAATTACACAATAATTGATACAAAACTTTTCTCAAATTAAATCAATACTCATATACGATAATTAAGCTCTCAATTCAATTTCTCTCCTTTCTCTTTCACCATCCATGATTATAATAATAAGAATAATCATTAATTTCATTATAACATCTATGCATATTCACAGTTGCACAGTTGGTTCCTACGCCGGCTGCCACTTTGCGCAGGTAAATTTTTGGTCCTCCTCAATTTTCTTTTCTAAATTAATTATGTAATAAAAGTGACAAAACCTACTAACTTATTTTAATATATATATGGGCCAAATAGTAAATGGTCTTAAACAAATTTCAGGTTTGGCCTGTTATTATCAACTAACTAAATTAATAATTAAATAAATACTCATTAACTAAATAACCGTAGTTATCAAATAGTTCAAAATTCTCAAGCCAACTTCACTGACTAATAGAAAAATGGCTAGGGGCAACTATCGAGAGCGGTGAAATAATAATTTTATGAAAATTTTCAAAAATGAACTTTTGGGTCATTGCATTGTTTGCAACAAATTTTAAACATATGAAAAATAAATAAACCACACAAATAAAATCTGAAGAAACATAACTTTATTGATAAAGATTGCGGGTACAATTATGTTCCTCCCTTAATTCTACTCTCCTAAGATTTATCCATGATTCGAGGGCAGTTAGTGGAATATTTCTCAAAATAGGATGATTTAGATTTGATCTCTATATGAATATTCCATCAACTTGCCGAATATTTGAGATATTCGAGATCTTGATCTTTAAAATTATCCTAAGAGTTTATGGGATATTTGAGATGCCTTTTAAGGGAATTTTGTGCCCTTTATATAGGCGTGAACTAGGGTTTAGGGTTGAGTAGCCTCCAAGAATCCTAATTTGAATTGAACACACCTTCTAGAGTCTCAATTCAAATTGAACACGTCTTGTAGAGTTCCACTAAATTTCAATGTCTACAAATCTCCCCTACTTCAAGGCTTGTCAGAGTGTAGACTCGATGAAACTCAAAGACGAGGCTTGAAGTACTCATTCTTCCACCTTTGCAGATTCAGATTTTCAGATTCCATTTATGAGAGAAGAGATGAAGGGCAAATTTGGTCCCACTGGGCGTGCTAGAATTTGTAGACAATAAAACTCGCGTCGAGAAAACAATAATCAAGAACGAAAAATTATGCAACAATCATATTTATTATTTCAAAGTGCGAGTGTTACAATCTCTATGATTCCTTTGAATTCGCCTTTTCAAATATAAATCCAAGGGGCTCTTGAGCTTGATCTTGAATTTGTCTTGAACTTGATCTTGGATTCAAGGGATTTAAAGCTTATTCTTGAATCTTCGATGAACTTGAACTTTGAAATTTATCTTGATCTTGATTTTTACTTGAATTCAAGGGCTTCGAGCTTGTTCTTGAATCTGATGGTCTTGATCTTGATCTTGATCATTCTTGGATTTGAATGCTTGAATTCTTAAACTTGTAGCTTATAGAGAATTTTATGGCGTTTGTACCACGGGTTTTTGTCTAGCTTCTTATTTAGAATTTTCGGTCCTTTTTCTGAATTATGAGGACTCCTATTTATAGTTTTAGAATAGAGAAGTTGTGATTGGAACATGATTTCCTCCGGCCAATCAGATTTAAGTGATATGACATATGGACTTTATGGAGCGGGTTTGGCATTTTTTACACATGTCATGATCCTATTGGCTTATTTGTTTGACTTGACATGCTACATCATTTGCCACGTGGCACCAAAATGGGCCTCTAGGATAAGATGACATTTAGCAAATTGGGCTCATATATTGTAGCCCAGATCAATTAATATAGACTTTAACCAAATCCATATTTATTGGACTCAAATAATTAACCAAATTATATTAATCCATAGTGTAATAAAATATAAGCTCAGAACAATATAACTATAAAGATAAGGAGACAAGAAATGTAGAGGGAGAAGAGAACTTTTCTTCTTATTCAAGTGTGTCTTTCAAATAAGTGTGTCTTTCAAATTGTGAGTGATATCTCTATTTATAGTGTTGAGATATCACTCCCAAAAGTCATCTAACTAGTAGATACATAGTTATCCACAATGTTATCCAAAAAGTGGGGGTTCATATCATCAAGGGAATATACATACATGAATTCAGTAGTTCATGAATAAACCAAATGGACATCCATTATTCAATGGATTTATAACACTCCCCCTTGGATGTCCAAAGTTAATGTGCCTTATTAAGACCTTACTAGGAAAAATCCAGTGGAAAAAAAATTCTATTGAAGGAAAAAGAGTACACATATCTTTTGATTCGCATTATTTGTTGCCTCATTAAAAACCTTGCCAGAAAAATCCAGTGGGACAAAGCCTCGGTCAAGGAAAAAAGAGTGCAACGCGTATTATACTCCCCCTGATCAAAACATCACTTAGTTTCTCATGGTGGTGTCATCCAATCTTATATACCAGCTTCTCAAATATTGACACTGTCTTTGTGATCAAATCACATTCACAAAGATGTTGCATGATTGAACTCATTTTGATATATCATGATGAGGCTTTGAGCTTAGATGAACACATTCTTGAAAATCACTCTATTCGTGACCTCATTGCTGCAAGTAAATTGCTCATTCAACTTGTTCATAGCAACAATTATCTTGTGGACACTTTCATTTGCAGTTGATTATCTTCGTACATTGTGGTTGGTATATTCTTTTTCAAAGAAAAACCACATATTTCCTAAATATGGTGTGCCATTGATCTCAACCAGACGTACTCTCGACTTGCTTCATGGAGGGCTTTTATTTTTGTATGGCTTGAAGAAGTGGTTACCAACATTTGCTTCATTGATCGCCAAGATATTATTGTGCCTCCATATGTAAACAAATAGTGTGTTTGAGACCGAGCTTTATGCGGATCAGATAAATATTCGGCATCTGCGTAACCAATCAATTTTGACTTGAATTCCCCGGAATAGAATAAACCCATGTATATGGTTCTTCGAAGATATTCAAGTATGTGCTTAACACCATTTCAATGTCCTTTTGTTGAAGAGGAACTGAATTTTGCCAGTAAATTTACTGCAAAACAGATATTTGGTCGAGTATTGTTAGCAAGATGCATTAGTGCCCTGATTGCACTAAGATATGGAGTTTCATCACCAAGAAGCTCTTCATCCTTCGTTTGAGATCAAAGTGAATCTCTATTTATGTCAAGCGATCTCATTATCATTGGGGTACTCAATGAATGTGATTTATCCATATAAAATTGCATTAGAAATTTTCTGTGTATGTTGATTGATGGATAAATATTTCATTCGTCAAATTCTCAATCTGTAGGTCAAGACAAAATTTTGTCTTTCCAGAATTTTTTTCATTTTAGATTCCCTTCTCAAACACTCAATAGCTTTTAAAAGCTCTTTAAGAGTGTTTATAATGTTCAAGTCATCAACATACACAACTATTATAACAAATTCAGATCCTGACCTTTTCATAAAAATGCAAGGACAATTAGGGTAATTCTTTTTATACCCTTTTCTTCCTTAATTATTTCAATCCATATAAGGATTCTTGAAGCTTTATTGAAAAAGTTTCTTTCAAACTTTTATATGCTTCAGACACCTTGATTGCTTCAAGGATTTTCATATAACCTTTATTGTCTAGCTAGACATGACAATTATTCATTATATGCATTCAAGTTTTCATATATCACTACTAAAGAAAACAGTGAATACCGACCTGAAAATTACCGACCTTAAATGGAGGTCGATAAATTTTCGACCTCCGGAGGTCGGTATTGTTAAAAAGAATAAAAAAAACTTTAAAAAACCGACTACAAGTAGTCGATTTTTATGCAAAATAAAGCGGGAAAACCAAATTCTGACCTCTAGAGGTCGAAATTTTTTCCGAAAAAAATGAATTACAATAAAAACCGACCTCTTGATGTCGGTATTAAATAAATAAATAACAATATTTTATTTTTTCTCAATTAAATATAAAAAAAAAATTGAGAAATATTTTGATTTAATTTTATTTAAATCGTCTTCCAGAGGACAGTTTTTGTGTAAAATAAAAAACAAAAAAATTATAATACCGACTTTTCGGAAGTCGGTAAAATTAAATAGTATGTAATTAAATTAATTTTCATTAAAATATTTATGTAGTTGACTTCCAGAAAATTAATAAATTAATATTTTCAATTAACTTTAAATAAATTGTCCTCCGGATGACGGCTTTATATAAGTTAAAAAATAAATTAATACATGAGGTCGGTATTTTTATTTCATCTAATTACTTTTAATAAAAGCGACATCCAGAGGTCGATTTGTTTAAAATGTTCCTATTAATCATAATTTTGCTAGCATAATACTAAATTTTCATTTTACACCTACAATTAATTGTTTAAAAAAGTGTAACAATTTTGTATACTTTTATAAATAAAAAGTTAGATCAATAATCCATATTTAGAGTATAAAACTACGTTGATATGAAAAAATCGACAACAAGTAGTCGATTTTTATGCATAATAAAGCGGAAAAACCAAATTCCGACCTCAGGAAGTCGAATTTTTTCCCGAAAAAATGAATTACAATAAAAATCGACCTCTTGATGTCGGTATTATTTTCTCAATTAAATATAAAAATCAAAATTGAGAAATATTTTGATTTAATTTTATTTAAATCGTCTTTCGTAGGACGATTTTGTGTAAAATAAAAAACAAAAAATATTATAATACCGATTTCCAGAAGTCGATAAAATTAAATAGTATGTAATTAAATTAATTTTCATTAAAATATTTATGTAGTGACTTTCAGAAAATTAATAAATTAATATTTTCAATTAACTTTAAATAAATCGTCCTCCGGATGACGGCTTTATATAAGTTAAAAAATAAATTTATATAAAATGAGGTCGGTATTTTTATTTCATCTAATTACTTTTAATAAAAGCGACATCCGGAAGTTGGTTTGTTTAAAATGTTCCTATTAATCATAATTTTGCTAGCATAATACTAAAATTTTCATTTTACACCTACAATTAATTGTTTTAAAAAGTGTAACAATTTTGTATACTTTTATAAATAAAAAGTTAGATCAATAATCCATATTTAGAGTATGAAACTACGTTGATATGAAAATCAGCAACAAGTAGTGGATTTTTATGCATAATAAAGCGGGAAAACCAAATTCCAACCTCAGGAGGTCGGAATTTTTCCCGATAAAATGAATTACAATAAAAACTGACATCTTGATGCCGATATTATTTTCTCAATTAAATATAAAAAATAAAATTGGAAATATTTTGATTTAATTTTATTTAAATCGTCTTTCGGAGGACGATTTTGTGTAAAATAAAAAACAAAAAAATATAATACCGACTTCCGAAAGTCGGTAAAATTAAATAGTATGTAATTATATTAATTTTCATTAAAATATTTATATAGTGACTTCCAGAAAAATTAATAAATTAATATTTTCAATTAACTTTAAATAAATCGTCCTCTAGATGACGGTTTTAGTTAAAAAATAAATTAATATAAAATACAGACCTCCCGATGTCAATATTATTTAATTAACATGATTACTTTTTATTTACCTTAAAATTTAATGTGATACCGACTTCATAAGGTTGGTATTTTTTATTAAATCTAATTACTTTTAATAAAAGTGACATCCGGTGATCGGTTTGTTTAAAATATTCCTATTAATCATAATTTTGTTATTGTGCATAATACTAAATTTTCATTTTACACCTACAATTAATTGTGTTTAAAAAGTGTAACAATTTTATATACTTTTATAAATAAAAAGTTAAAATTCGTGGAATGAACAAAAAATATCAATAATTCATATGTAGAGTATGACTACGTTGATATGAATTAGGAGATAATTATACTTATATTTCTAGAGTAATGTACAAATTCTATTAGTCCGTCATCAAATCATGAACTTAATATCTCATGTAATGATGTAGAGGTGAAGAGCTAACATATAATCCATCAGAGTATGAAATGCAAGATGATACTCGTAGAAATGTCATGATGACAATTAATTAAATTTTATATTTATAATTAATTGTTTAATGATTTGTACGTATAACCTTCAATGTCTTATCTCGTTTATGAAATAGACTATAGAACATCGTAAAGTACTGTACAAAGCAAGTTCTATCAAGATTTTTACATTCGATCTTAAATAGATGTCAAGTGTGGTGATCATATCGTAGGCAATGCCATGTAAAGGATAATTCATCGGAGTATGAAATACGTTGATTATATACTCCTCGAGTAGTTTAACAAATCGAGTCTTATATATTAGTGGTTCAGATATGAAATGCATTATCAATTATAGAAATATCGATGATCAATTCAAGGAGATTTATATATTAAATTTGATATTGATAAACTTCTGTTGATCGATTAAATTAAATTTATATAATTAAGAGGTGTGTGTGTGTATATATATATATACTAGTTTTTTGACACGTGTGTTGCACATGATTATTAATTCCAAAAATATATGTTATATTAAATGGTATTGCTTATTTGAGTGAAGATTTGAATAATAAGCTTAACAAAAAATAATATTGCAGATTCTTTTGTAAATGTTCAACGTGGATCGTCATATATATCTCCTATTCACGCAAACCTATGAAGATGGTCAATAATAAATTTTATTAGTTAAATGCAATAATGTATATATTTATTTCAATTTGATGAGGTTCAATTATGTAATTAGTCTTATTTCACTAATATTACCTTATAGACAATATTCACTTTGTATTTTTCTTATCATCTAACCAGATGTGTTTTGCATGTGTATTTCATGTTAAATTGTTTAGATGTCATATGAAAATGTGAAGAAAATAACTACATTTTATATATTCACATATTTTCACATTT
>NW_006239331.1:138404-138688 GCF_000226075.1 Solanum tuberosum | reverse complement strand
AAATATTAAGAAATAGTAAATCAGTAAAACAAAAGGGCAATGTTTATATAGTCATAACTATTTTGAAGCAAACTTCAATGAGAGTGTAAATCACATAAGTAACATTGATAAATAAAGTCATTTTTTTGTCTTGAGAATCAAAAACAAATCGTGACAATTCTCTAAATTTTGGAAAAGATATTCAGAAGTATGTTTCTACATCTCAAGAGAAATTGTTGACAAAAACAAATGAATTTAAACTACATCATGTTAACTTCATATATTGAAACATTACATACTAATGT
>NW_006239331.1:120551-138312 GCF_000226075.1 Solanum tuberosum | reverse complement strand
GACTTATTTCATCAGTAAAGTGGTACCTCATATTCCGCTAAACTTCGAACTCATTCAACAACAATAAATCACACAAAAAATTTTAAATGCAAGAAGAAGAGTAGAAGATTAAAAAAGTTTGTGATTGAAAAATGAGAGGAAACCTCTCTATTTATAGTCAACAAATAGTAGTATGAACAAATGTTTTTTGTGTATTATCTGAAAAGTCATGACCTTTTCGAGAAGTCACAACCCTTTGGAAAAGTCACAACTTATTGAAAAAGTCACAACTCATCGAAAAATCACAACCCTTCGAAAAAAATCACAACTCATCGAAAAGTCACAACTCATCGAAAAATCACAACCCTTCGAAAAAAATCACAACTCATAGAAAAAGTCACAACCTAAGTTAGGAATATTATAGTAATTTAACATTCAAGTTAGGAGTTCATGCTTTTAAGGTAATATATATATATATATATATATATGTCTGACACCCAATTTTGACCGATCTATAGCCCTTTCGGGAGTGCTATTCGACTAAGTACGTTTTTAAAACATATTTCCCTCTTATTACATATCTAAAATTTTAAACGATTTTGTCTAAATAATCATATTTTAGTACTGAAAATTACAAATTTTTTTTTATCTATTATTATTTTTAAATCATTATGTTTATCGATATTTAAATTCAAAATAATTATTTTACTTATTTATTTAAATGTTTTAATATGAAAATACTTTAATATATGTAGTATTTTATTAATTGAATAACATCTCCTTAATCTTCTCTTAATTCGTTTAAATTTTAGCCTCTTCTACCCAATTTATTTAATTCATAGCCCTTTACTCAATTCTAGCCTTTCAATTCAGATTTTATTTCAATTATAGCAACATGTTTATTTCAATTGTGGCCCTAATTCATTTATAATGTAGCCCATCTAATCCATGTCTTAAAAACCCCATCTGATTCAATCTCATCCGTCCATCCCTTTTGATCAAGATTCGAAGATTCAATCTCAACCGTTCCTCCATTTAAATAAACGGCTAGGATGAAATCTCTCAACTTTCCAATTTTAATCCTTAAGATCCCTAACCCTAACGTTTCTCTTCATTCTTCTTTCTCCAGAAAGTGTCGTCTCTATCTCCTTTCTCTCCTCTGTCTCATCGCCGCTTGGCTCTGGCGAAACCAGTGGAAGCATCGCCGCCTCCTCTGCTCCCTTCGCTTCTCGCTCCCCTCACCTCCCCTCCTCTCCTCTCTCCGCCGGCAAGCATCAGTGGGGTTGCTGCTCCTCCTCTCCCTCTCCCTCTCTTCCCTTCTCTATTTCGCTCCGACCGGCGGAGATAACAACAACACAGCAAGTAGCAGCGCAAGAGACAGCAGCCGCCAGAGCGCTCCAACACCGGTGAGAACAGCCGGCCAAGGAGAAATCACCGGGTGAAGCCCCTCGCCCCTCTCTCCTCTTCTTCGGCGAGGATAGCACCAGCCACCAGCAAAAAAGGTTATTTTTGAAACGTTGTTAAAATTATCAGAATATTGTATTAGTAAAATAATGCATTCAATCGTGGAAATAGCTTTGTATAAAGAATTTGTCTATTATGTGCTTAACTTTGTAAGTAATGTTTATGGTATGAGAAAAAGATATTGGCTTAATGCTGTGAGATAGCATATAGTTAAAAGTTTGATTAAAAAAATTTAAGATCAGATTTCAAAATCATAATGATTACCTTAAAAAGGAAATGCCAAAAATCAATTTCAATAGTTTAAACTTGTAAAAAAATTAATTATGTAAATATATACAGCTAGAATTAATTAAAATACAAGATACAGAGTATCAAATCTTAATAGAAAAAATCAAAATTAAGACACTTAGCAAAGAATATTATAATAAAAATTTTAAAATAAAATACCCACCTATCACACTATCATCTACCACACTATCACTTTTATGAATTCCTCAACTACCAGTTCGTCATCTAAAAAATGGTATCAGTAACTAATCACTACATTTATCTAGGGATTATGCACTAAATTTATTTTAGTTTATAAATTTATTTAAACATGCTTAAGGCTTTGTCAAAATCCACTATTGCTTTAGCAGCATTTGGGATTAAAGCTACCAAACCAACAAGAATTTACCCTAGATTTACTTTGTTAGATTATTGCCTCTGTGTTGTATAAAAGTGTGAAGGAGTAGAAGGCATTCAATTCATGTCAACACAATTGTAAACATTACTCACAAAATGAGGGCCACCACAAATTAGCAGTTTTGAGTTTGCTATGGAAGCATATCAGCTTCACTGAAAAGCTTTACCGTAACCGAAGACTCAATAATTACCCGAAAATTCCCTTAACACCAAACTGAATATGTAAAATCTCAAAAAATAAAAATCTAAGCCTCTTTACCTAACAGCTTTGGTTCAATTGTTTTCCATTAATAATATGGGCAAAACTGTACACAAATGAATCATTTAAACTCAATAGAACTGAATAAATGTGTGAGAATAAGTCACTTAATCTCCATATTACCATTTGATAATAATAGTGACATTTAATTAAAGTAAGATATGATAGTTTGATATACATTAATGTAATTAGTATTTCTAGCAAGTTGATTTGATCCTCTAGTAGAACACCCCATGAAGTCATTAACTATGAGTTGGTTGTTTGAATCTTAGAGTTAAAGTTGTTTAAATAAGTTCTAATAAATAATGTGGTTTAGTAGGCGGGTTTAGTTGTTGGAATTAATTCAAAATTAGTTACAGTTAATATTGTTTAGTTCTTTAAATAAGTTCAAATAAATAATGTGGTTTAGTTGGTGGATTTATTGTTGGAATTAAGTCAAAACTAGTTTGAGTTAAAAAAATTGTTTAGTTGTTTAAATAAGTTCAAATAAATAATGTGGTTTAGTTGGTGGATTTATTGTTGGAATTAAGTCAAAACTAGTTAGAGTTAAAAAGTTGTTAAGTTGTTTAAATAAGTTCAAATAATGTGATTTAGTTGGTGGATTTAGTTGGTTGAATTAAGTCAAAACTAGTTAGAGTTAAAAAGTTGTTAAGTTATTTAAATAAGTTCAAATAAATAATGTGGTTTAGTTGGTGAATTTAGTTGTTGGAATTAAGTAAGTTGTTCAGTTGTTTAAACAAGTTCAAATAAATAATGTGGTTTAGTTGGTGTAATTGGTTCAAATAAAGTTTAATTGAAAGAGACACTGTGTTTAATAACTTTGTTGTCGGTGAAAGTAATAGATCTATAGAGCATAATTATGTCCAAGGTTCTAGAACGTCAGATATGATTGATGATTCTTTTGGGATGCATTCTGATTTTGAATTTGGGGAAAATGTAGAAGAAGCTCCCAATGATGCAAACATCTTTTATAAACAATTGTGTGATTGTAGTCGTCCTTTGTTCAAGGAGGGTCAACACTCTAAATTGTGTTGCAGTTGGATTGCTTAAGTATCAAATCTGACAACAATATTTCTCAGGCCCAACTAACTCTTCTTTTTGAATCAGGAAAAAATCTTCCTCCATGTTCGGCTGCCAACAATGATGGATCTGATCAGAAGGGTGATGACAATGATAAGTCTAATAAGAAGAGTGAGGGTGATGAGGAGTAGTTATACCTATTTTACATTTTAGACTTCTATATTTTTGGAATTGTTTGATCGTATTTTAGTTTATTTTGAAGTTGATTGAATTTTATTTTGAAGTTGGATGAAGTTTATTTTGAAGTAGTTTAATGTATATGTAAATATTGTGTTGGCAGCTCTTTGGGTTGTTTTGGTATAAATATGCAGGTGGGCAACTAAAATTGTAACAATTTGTTGCCAGTTTTGTAGCACAAAATTGACCTCCGGAGGTCAGAATCTCAAAATAAAAAATAAAAATGAAGACCTACGGAGGTTAGAATTTCAAAAATAAAAATACAGACCTCCGGAGGTTAGAATCTCAAAAATAAAAGATGATAATACCGACTTTTCGGAAGTTAGAATTTCAAAAATAAAAAATAAGAATATCGACCTCAGGAGGTTAGAATTTCAAAAATAAAAAATAAAAATATCGACCTCTGGAGGTCAGAATGTCCAAAATAAATAAAATAAAAATTAAAAAATATTGACCTCCAGAGGTTGGAATTTAAAAATCAAGAAAAAATAAAATAAAAATATACCGACTTCTAGAGGTTGAAAATATTTAAATTAAAAATCAAACAATTAACAAATACCAACATCTGGATGTCGGTATTCCAAAACAAGAGAAATAAATATTCTGACCTCAGAAAGTTGAAAATAATAATAATAAAAAAAAACAAATATATAAAAGTGACCTCAGGAAGTTGGAAAATAAAGTAATGAATTTTCCGACTTAAAATAAAAATTCACCTCGACAGGTCAGTAAATATCGACCTCCAGAGGTCGGTATTGAATAGCGACCAAGCTTTTTTCAACCTAAGCTGGGAAGTTGGTATTTGATCAGTATTTCAGGGAATACCGACCTCCGGAGGTCGGTATTCACTGTTTTTTTAGTAGTGTATTGCCAGATCAAACTAAATCTCATTGCATCCACCATAGGGGAAAACATCTCCAATAATGTCAGGATTATTGCGACAAACCTTTATCCCCCAAGGCACAAGTCATACTTGATATTTTACGGTTATACCATCGCATAATAATTTATTTGTACCCCACTGACATAATACCTTGATTTATGGACTATCAGTCCAAAACGTCACTTTTCTAAGTGAAACAAAATATACTTGAATTATGCATTTTAGCCAATCATTTATCTGTCCACAACAATATATGACATATTTGAATTTAAAATCCTCGTCACAATTTATATCACTGAGCGCTACTTCATATCAAAGATACCGTCGATGGCTATTTGATATCGATTCCAATATGACAGAACTTATCTAGATCTCTTCATTCTTCATCATTTTTCAGGTACCTGAACCTTTTCCAAGGTTTTCTGAAGTGTTATGTCGTGGTGCTCTTTTATAGCATTTGCCTCATTATCATGACCATATTAATCATTTGCTCCTCTCCTTCTTCAAGGAATTTTATATTTGGAACAGATTGGTCTATTACGCTTCAGACGTTAGACTCTGTCCTTCAAGAACTTCTCATTGAAGCATTTGCAGCTGAATTATATCATAGATTCAGTAAATTCATCTGGCAATTGATTTACAACATTATGCAAATGAATTATCAGTTGAACTTCAAGTTCACATTTTCTTTTAACGAGGATCTTGATAATTCATAATTAACCTCACACATAATTTTCAGCTATCAATCATCTCTCCCCCTAATGTTAGAAAATCTAACATTCATCCCAACCTTATTTGGGAATTCATCTTTGTGCGTGGTGGAGCAATTAATCATAACCGTACATTCAACATTTTAGATGAAAATTATTTGGTTTCTGACCCTGAACCAACTATGATGGGGAAACCTTGTTGGCTTGATGCATACATGTGTTGCTACATGTTAAATAAAACTATCTCATACCAAATCTTATTTGGGAGTTTTGTTCTCATACCCATGGTTTAGCTATAATTGGAGGCATACAATTTCTGCTAAATCAACCAACATTATCAATATAATTTCATAGTTTGGAACTGTGCTCTTAATTTAACAATTCGAGCAAACAACCTTACAAAAATCAATTTGTAAGTTGACAACAAAACACATGTGACCATCCCATAGATGTATCTATCATATAGTGCAAACGGTCCACATGACAGGTGAACGGGCCCATATTCACCTTTTTATATGTTCCAAAATAATTCAGGGGATTACAATCCCAACCTTAGCTGGTGCAATGATCATTTTATCAAGAGAACAAGCAACACAAGAGAATTCTTGAAGAATCTTTTATTCTTCATCATATAAGCCACATGAATTTCAATTACATTTGCATCACATTTAAATCAGAATGGTCAACCGGTCATGCCAACCGATCTTTATTTCAGTACATTTATAGTTTACTTTTGCATGTGATTCCATTCACCTTTTTATATGTTCCAAAACAATTCAGGGGATTACAATCCCAACCTTAGCTGGTGCAATGATCATTTTATCAAGAGAACAAGCAACACAAGAGAATTCTTGAAGAATCTTTTATTTCTTCATCATATAAGCCACATGAATTTCAATTACATTTGCATCACATTTAAATCAGAATGGTCAACCGGTCATGCTAACTGATCTTTATTTCAGTACACTTATAGTTTACTTTTGCATGTGATTTCATCAGCATGCCCATGTTTGTGTCCAACAAACAAGAGGAAAAAAAAGGGTAATCTTTTACATAAATATTTATAACCTGCTTCGGTTGTAGTAATCTAAAGATATTAAATCTTTTCATAATTTATAGTCTCAATGTTTCTTTTCAATTCATCCAAAACTTAAAAAGTTTCTTTTGAGACTTACTACAACCCCATTATTCCTCTGGTAATAACACAACTTGTTAGAGCTTGCAATTAATTTTGTGTACTATCACATATTCCATGACACCATCCGAAAATTATATTATTATTGTCATGGTTAGATTATTACAAGCAAGACATGTTTCTTGCTTTACTTTTGTCGTACCATAGGTACACAATCAATGACAAATTTCTATTTCCACACAATAATATTATTTTGGTCATGGCCACAACATTTATAGGCAAGAATTACTTCTTTCTTTTTGCCCTTTTGGTAGTTCATAATAAACATACCATAATATTTATGACATATAAACGTACACGATCAATGACCATTTCTGCCAACTAAAAATTTATTTGTTTCTCTCAAACCTCCCGTAGAGGTGAGTTGTGGCATATTTTCAACCATACATGAATATGTTCTTATTCATATTTTTCTTCATATCTTGTCACATTCACTTTTAAGAAGGCTGTGATTGGTCCAAAGGGCGGGTCACAGACGGATTTCTCGGTTATACAAAAAAAAAAAAAAAAAGAATGGGCAAACATTCACATGCTTATTACAAATCCCAATCTCTTCATGAGTTGACCATAACCATTTATACATGTCATACCTTTATTTTTGACATATTTATATGACCCACCTCAACATCACTTTGAAAGATAAAGTGCACCATCACTTTATATTCTTTCTTTTGATGGAGGATTTATAAACTTGTCAAATTATTGGGTCGACAACAATTACAAGTCCAATGACCTTTCATACCATTTTGATAATAAAAATTACCTTCACATTTTGAAGGACTATTTGGAGAACCTATAGTGTTATTCATTTAGCCATAATGATGACTATTATGA
Organism: Solanum tuberosum; assembly: GCF_000226075.1. NCBI lineage: Eukaryota > Viridiplantae > Streptophyta > Magnoliopsida > Solanales > Solanaceae > Solanum > Solanum tuberosum. Next base: position 131,047 of record NW_006239331.1, on the reverse strand, counting down.
TTTCTCTTTTCTCATGCCCATACTCATTGTACAATCACAATAATCATTGTCAACTTTTAGACCTATCATGTATTGCTACCACATTCACATAAGAGAATGGAGCAAATCAACTGGGCAAAAATTTATGACTATTAGTCAAAATAATTATTTTGCGTCAGTCATTATTATATCATGTAACGACTCGGAAAATGATAGATTGAACTGGAGCCTTAACGTTTGGGTTAGTGTGACTTTAGGTTAATGTCTAGGCTAATTTAGAACCTAAGTGGGGCAAGGTTGAAGCCGAGGGTGCAATAAAGGACATAGGCTAGCAAGATAGGGTGAAAAAAGCCTTGTTCCTTGAGGGGTTGTTTGGCGATGGGCAGTTTGATCGCCCAAAGGATTGGGCGAGTCCCCCTTGGGTTCTTGTGCTCACCTAGTGGACTGCCCATTTGGCCTAGGTGCTGAACCAAAGGGCGAGCTAAGGGGTAGCTCACCAAGCTGGTTGGCGTGTCGCCCATTGGCCCCGGCCCCTCCAATCGCCCAATGACCAGTCCATTTAGTGAGCTCATTGGAACAAAGGGCGAGCCAAGGGTGCACTTGGCGAGTCACCTAGTGCACTTGGCGAGCCCAAGTGTCCAAAGGGCGAGCTTGGACGGGCAAGGGCAGAATTTTTAAGTTACAACTTGAAGGGTCCTTAGTCCTTTTCCAAAGTTAAGTTCTTATTATTCTATTCCTTTCCTAACAATTATAAGACCTTTTATGACCTAAATCCTTTCATTTAAGCCGCTCCAAATAGAATAAAAAGAAACCCACCTCCTCTCAAATATTTCTCTCACTAGAAATCCTTCATTAGAGGAGAAAAAAAAGGGAGCCATTGAAGCTAGGGTTTGGTGATTTCAAGGTGTTTCTTCCTCATATTACTTGGGGATTCTTAGTAAAGGTATGGTAGTATTCATCCTTGTCTAGCTTTCCATTCAAGGAGCCAATTTCAAGGTGATTTCAAGTTATCAGAAACCTAGGGTTTTACTCAATCTCATGGGTTCTTTCATCAAAAGTTTTCAAATAATTTCTAATGACAAATTATGATTGTATTGGTGTTTATTGATGATTTATGATGAAAATACTCTATGAACCCATGATTTCTCTCAACTCCTAAATTGTGCCTTATGAAGTGAGTTTGTTGATTATGAATGAATGTTGATAGATTTATGCCTAGATTGATTTAGATTATTGAATTGTATCATTAAGTATGCCTTAATTATGGTGAATTGTTGGTGAGTTGATTATTTGTGAGCATTGCCTTGAAAGGGAAAATTATGACTAAATTGCATGTTGAAGTAGAATTGTGCTTGAGCTATTGATCCACTTAAAAGGTGGAGGTGTTTAACTACTATGTATGATTATGATGTGAAGTATGTGTGTGTGTGAGTTAAATGAATGTATTATGATCATGATTTGAAGGCTATTGTATGAATGATGATGATATGTGAAAGGCTATTCTCACATACACACTATGAATGAAGAATGAATGAAGTTCAATGATAATGTTAATGATGAAGTACTTATTGAAAGGCTATTCTCAATTGTACTCTAATTAATGAAAAGACATGTTGTGAAAGGACTTCCTCACAATATGGGATTCCTAGGTGAAAGGCTATTCTCATCTTTGAATCTATGAGTTTTCCGGTGAATGAATGTTGGGTTGGGATGGATACTCATCCGGGAGTTGAGGCGGAGTGTCTAGTAACAATCCCTATATCCCATTTTAGTGAATGTTGGGTTTGAGATGGATGCTCATCCATGAGTTGAGGCGGGGTATCTAGTAGGAATCTCTTATCCCATAATAATGAACGAATGTAATGAATGTCAAGTACGCCGTGGGGAATAATGTCAAGTACTCCGTGGGGAATAATGTCAAGCACCGAGTGGATATGAATTGGGGTGGATGCTTATCCGTGAGTTGAGGCGGGGTATCTAGTAGCAACCTCTTGAGATGGACGATCATCTGTGAGTCGAGGCGGGGTATCTAGTAGCAATCTCCCTATCCCATAACTATGTGCCCACATAGGTCTAGCTAGTGGATCCACTTAAGGCTAAACAAACGATGGTCCTACCTTAGGCAAGTAGGAATTCCTTTATCAGGTGAGGGGTGACACTGGGATTCCATGTCAAGCTCACATGGTCTATGTCGGTTAAGGCTTACCCCCACAAAGAATGTTAATGAAACTATGGCTTCTCAAGGATGCACTACTTAGTGTGGGTGGTGATATGGGACGCCATTAGGGGTGTACACGCCAAGCCGTAAAGTTAAACCGATTCGACGAACCAAATCAAACTGAAAAAAAATGATTTGTGGTTTGGTGGTTGAAAAAAAAAACCGACCACTCTTGATTTGGTTTGGTATTAAAAGAAAAAAAAGTAAAACCGAACCCAAACCAAATCGACATAATATATATATATATATATATATAATTTTATTTTATTTACAAATAAAAAATATTATTTATAATCTACTTTTGTGAATATATTTTTAGTTAGTTTATAGTTTTCAATGTTTATATATTTTATTTCAAATTTGGGCTTGGTAAATTTTGCAATTATCATATATATATATATATATAATCTACTTTGTTAATATATTTTTAGTTAGTTTATAGTTTTCAATGTTTATATATTTTATTTCAAATTTGGGCTTGTAAAATTTGTAAATATTTTATTTTGTATTAAGATCCGAAGTTACAATTATATTGTTATAGTTTTTCAAATTAAAAGTTAACAATTTACTTTGTAAATATTTTGTTTTGTATTCAGTTTGCATGTAGCCTTTAATCTTATTAATTTAACATAATGAGCGTTGATATTTCAAAAAAAATATTTTGTACTCATGTGAATTTAATTGCGGTGGTTAATTGCGGGTGGCAAAAAAATCAAGGAAATGGAGTCAGTTGAATGGAAATGTTTGATATGCTCGCTATGGAAGGAGTATTTTGTGTTGTTCGAACTTGGTTCTATACATTCTTATGTGACTACTTGCTTCGTTTCAGACATGGTTTGGAGTATGATTAGTTGTTTACGCCCACATGTGTTTTTACTTCTATGGGTGAATCCTTAGTGGTGGATCGGATGCACCGATCCTCTTATTTCTTCTTGATAGGGTAGGATCCTTGGACAAACTTGGTCATTTCACTTATGATAGATTTGGTGTTGTTTGGGATAGTCAAAGTATACCAGTAGTTCTACACGCACAACCTTGCTTATGAGAACTTATAGAAGAGCTACCACGAATAGTTATAGTTGTACAACAGTTTTAATATTCATCTCATCGTCGAGGTCACGTTCCGACTAGGTGTGATTGGATGTGGGGACCATTGGGTCTAGTTTTGCTAATTTTTCTAAGGTTTATCTATAGTCATAGCTACTGATCTAGCATCCCGATAGTGTTGTTAGAGGTTTTGTATGCTAGGGTATATCAAATTGAGGTTTGAAATAGTGATTTCCTCGTGTAATTGATGTCATTGTTTCGTTGATTTTCTTATTAATACAAAATTATGATTCAAGTTTTGATATATTGGTACATGTCATTAAATGTTAGATGTATGGTATTATGTGAATACCTTAAATTTATGATATTGGAAAAAAGTTGAAACTTGACCCTAGGCTTGAAACTTAGGAACTTGATTATAAATTTGGTGAGTTTTTGGGTCTAAGCTAAACCTATAGTAATATGAGTGTTGTTAGTTTCAAAATCTTATTGTGAATATGTACTTGAATAGATTGCATTGATTTGGAAGCTCAACGAAAAGGGAAGGCTCAAGTCTAGGAGTGATTGTTCGGTTATTAGAGGCAAATGGATTTCTAAACCCTTGTTAAGTGTATGGAATTCGTGTATTTCCTTGTAATATGTGTTTGGGGTAATGAGACTTGGTGATGGGTTGACTTGTCCACATTGATTAATTCTAATGAAGAAAAAGGGGTAATAAAAGGCAATGTAATTAATTATTTGTGTGTGATGTGTTGAGAATTGTTTGTGACGTGCATTGGTACTAGTACCGGTGTATAAAGGGAAAGTTTGTAACTATAGAATGTGGATTGTTATCCGAGAATGCCAAAGCATATGGGCATTAGCTGATATTATATATTGACTTGATTTATTATGTGTGATTGTGTTCTTTATTGAACCCGTATACTGGTGATAGCTGAGGTGATTACATATCATATTGATATTTGATTGAGATGCATCATCCCTTTTATTGAAATCATATTCGGCACATGCATTGACATGAGATTGAGTATAAGTTGGGCACGTAGAGATCGTCCGTGCTGGGGATGGTGAGATGTTAAGATTATAATTTGGGCATGTGGAGATCGTCCGTGCGAAATTTGTTTGATTTATGATAGTGCGTTGAGATCGTCCGCACAAACATGTGGAGATCGTCTGTGTCGGTATATGGACCTCGCGAGTCCCCCATGGGTCATGAATTCTCGATGTATTTCCGAGGAGTATCATGTATATACGGTTGAGAGAGTACTTGGTATTCTGAGCATATCATTCCATGGTGTCATATTGCATTGCATCCCATGACATTCTTCATTCTTGATGATTATGTGTTTTATTGGTGGTTGGAAGTACTTGATATTTGATTACCTCATTAACCACCCACAATTAACCAATTTACTTGACCTTAGGCAAGTAGGAATCCTTTATCCGGTGAGGGTGACACCGAAATTCCATGTCAAGCTCACATGGTCTATGTAGGTTAAGACTTACCCCCACAAAGAATGTTAATGAAACTATGGCTTCTCAAGGATGTACTACTTAGTGTGGGTGGTGGTATGGGACGCCATCTATGCATTGCACAAGTAGGCTTTGAGAGGAGTCATGGTGTGTTCCTTTACAATGTTAAATGAAATGAATGGGATCTTATGATGATGTTAATAAGAATGTTGACTTAATGTCTAATGAATGAAGGTGTTCTAAATGAAGCTAATGAAGAATGGGTGACTTAAATGCTTATATGTTTAATGTAAAGATGCATGCTATACTTGGATTGTATTATGAGTTACTTCCTTGTTGTGACTTGTTGAGTATGAATGTGCCTTGTCTATGATAACTTCAAAGGAGTACTTAGTGTGAGTAGTAGTATGGGATGCTACTTGCACATTGCACAAGTATGACTTAGAGTTATTTTAGTTTTTGGTTTTAATGTGATGATGTGACTTATGTAATGTTTATGTCTCTTATATGCTTTATTGTGAAAAGGTGGAAAGGATGAATGGTAAGTCCACTTTTGGTGACCTTAATGTGGTACCTTAGTGTGGGTGGTGGTATAGGACGCTACCCATACATTGCACAAGGTATAGCTTGAGGGTTGCTTGAGGTGAAGGCTAATGTGAAGGTAATGGTTTTATGTAAATTATGTTCAAATGTGAAAGTATGACTTGAATGTTGGTTGTGGTTGAATATTATGCCTCTTATGTTTATGTTCATGAAGGTTTTATCAAAATGGCATATATCATGACTATCAAAGAAAATGTCCGTTTAAGCATGGTTTTTGCATGGCTTCCATACTTAGTACATCTAATGTGCTAACCCATATTTCTTCTCCATTTTTTTTTATCAAAGTGTAGGGTTTGGAGATATTGGTGTTCTATGCTTGAGGAATAGGTTTCTAAGGTGCTTGAAGATGAAGACTTGGTGAGTCCTCATAGTTTCGAGGACAAAACCCATTATGTTCCTTTTATGTCTTAGTTTATGTTGAAGCTTTTGTATGGGTTAAGTTCCATTGTTGTATTCAAAGTATTAGATGGTTTGAGACAAAGTCTAGAAAGTCTTCCACTTGCTTTTTAATGAAAATGTCTTCGATTGTAATGAAAGTTTTTAATTCTTGTCTATTTTTCTATGTTCCTATGTTCAAGAATGCTATGAGGCTTGTATTAGACACCTTCGGGGTCGAGTACGCCGTGTTACGACTAGGGGGTGCTCTTGGGTCGTGACATATCATCTCTATGGTGCATTAGGACTTAAATCCAATTTCTTACCCATAAAAGGAAGTCTGGACCGTAAATTAATAAGACTTGAACCAAATATTTGATAATTTCATGGTGCATCAAAACTCAAATTGATGTCTTACCCTCTTGGTGCGATAGAACTTGAATCTATCGTCTTATCCTCAAATATTTTTCATTAAGGTGCATCATGTCTTTAACCAGATGTCTTATCCTTTTAGTGCGATGGAACTTGAATCCATCGTCTTACCGTCAATCATTGCCATTATAGGCTAAAGTGCAATAAACACACCCTTAAGCCTTTAAAATATCATCCCTTTCGATATTATTGCTTCACCTTTAATAAAATTACCAATCAAGCTTTGACAGCCACAAAATTACTAAACCAACACTTTGTTTAGTCACCATAAAACCAAAATAATTAATCTTTCATAAAAGTATAGTCATGAGTCCACTATAGTCCAATAAAAAAACGTCTAACTCCAAAAACAATTTACCCGATATATTAATGAACATATAAAATAAAAAATCAATAAAGTAATTAACTTACATGTTAAGGATTGTATCCTATCGATATTAGATGAAATAAAAGCAATTAGAATTTGATGACATAGTGGCAATAACATGAATACATGGTCGATATTATTCTGAATCATTTTTCCTTCTTAGTATGTTAATCAATAATCATAATAATACTAAGAAGCACGAGAAAACATTCATACCTGATAATTAACTTTAAAACATGAATAAAAGTTTAAAGAATATCACCTACTTCATTGATGAGTAGTAGAGATCATTAGCTCGTGCCTATAATGTGTTATAGGGGTGTCAAATGGGCGGGTTGAATTGAAATTTGAGATATTAAAATGGGTTGAAATAGATATCGGGTTAGGTCTTGAGCCGCCCAAGTTTACTTTGGGCTCAAATGAGTTGGGTTCAAATGGGCTAAAAACGGGTTGGGTCCTAACGTGTTATAAAATATAAGCTCAGAACAATATAACTATAAAGATAAGGAGACAAGAAATGTAGAGGGAGAAGATAACTTTTCTTCTTATTCAAGTGTGTATTTCAAATGGTGAGTGATATCTCTATTTATAGTGTTGAGATATCACTCCCAAAGGTCATCTAACTAGTAGATACATAGTTATCCACAATGTTATCCAAAAAGTGAGGGTTCATATCATCTAGGGAATATACATACATGAATTTAGTAGTTCATGAATAAACCAAATGGACATCCACTATTCAATGGATTTATAACACATAGTATTTATTTGGACTAATAAATTTATGAATTTAATATAATTCTAATCATTTTATAAACTTATATTTAATAAATTTTAAATGATTACAATATGATTTGAGTTTTTTTATAATATATGTCTAATTGTGGTTTCTTACTTTGTCTTACTACTAATTGTGACACTCCAATTTCATGACCTCCAAGTGAATGCACCGAGATAATAATATAAGAAGTTAATAAAATAAACTTTATTTATAAGTAAAAAAATAAGCTTGTAAAGCAAAAAGAAAAAGATAACAACACTAAATTAAATTTCTCGATAGTGTTAAAAAGTTCATTTTTGTTGGTAGAATAATGTTAGAAGATCAAAAGATTGCATGAGATTAATCCTCTTGCAAATCGTGGTGAATTATTAATGTTTCTTCAATTAAAAGCATGAGAGGAGATTATTTACTTTTTGTACCAAAAATGGTGTAAGGTTAACTTTGAGTGAAAGGAATACAAAACCTTTCCATTTTTTTACTTTGTCTTTTGAATCTCCTGATAATTATAATGAATGTGTTCAAAATATTATAGTAAATTTTTTATCCACAAGCACTTTAAACTAATTAGTTAATTATAAATATATAAAACTAAGGTGTAAAAAGTCTTATTATTTATATTTTGAAAATCAGGATATTTATGAACATAATTACTATTTTTATATAGAATTTAATTTTCTCTTCATACATAACTTATCCACCAATAATCTAATGCTATATGTTTCACCTTCTTTTTTTTTTGAAACCCCCCCGAAAAAAGGCCTAAAATACCCTCGAAGTATTGAAAATGATACACAACTACCCCTCATCCACCTATTGGCTCCAAAATACCCTCCTCATCCACCTATTGGCTCACAAATACCCTCCCGATCCACCTTTGGGTCCAATTTTAGCCACTTCATTAATGGAGCACCATTTAAAATAATTAAATAATCCTTTTAATTACGTGGTGCTCAACCATTGGTTGTAATTTAATTATTTAATATAATTTTAAACCCACCCATTTTTAACTAAACCCACCCCAATACTTATTAAACCCGCCCTAAAATATTGAGCATCAAGTCATGAATGAGCATCAAAATATTTTTTTGATGTCATGACATTAGAAACATCTTTCTAATGTCATGAATGAGCATCAAGAAAAGCTTAAACTTTATTAATTAATATAAATTATAAAAACAAACATTATATACATGACAAAATATATATTTTTTGTTCCTGTGGAGTCAAATATGAGTTGCTAACATAATGTATGTACAGTTCACATTTGTTGATTATCTGGAAAAACTAAATTATAATGGTGATAGAATTGTAGTCATATAAATCAAACAGGCAATCACTATGACAAATAAAGAATTTAACGATAATAATAAAATTTTCGTTATATTATATTTTTTACGGCAATAATATATACGTATATTCATAGCCAACATTCTATATAAATAACGCTAAAAACTTTAGCAACTTTGAATGAAATAACATTAACTCAATTTCCACTAAAAAAAATCTATTGTTCGTAAATATCTTCTTCTTTTTTTGTAGTGAACGAAGTCAGAGGTGAATTCAACTAAACTCAATAGCTTTAAATTTACATTTTGAATTTTTTATATAAATTTCTAACTCAGTATCTGTACAATTTGTCCCTCTAAAAGAATTTTGGATTTTCTTTGTGATCTGATTATTTTAGATTAATATAATGGTCACACTATGGTACATTTTAATACTTATTAAACCCGTCCGACCCAATACAAAAAGAACCCATGGGTTCGATCGAGCGGGTAATGGGTGAGTTTAAAATTATATTTTAGGGCGGGTTTAATAAGTATTGGGGTGGGTTTAGTTAAAAATGGGTGGGTTTAAAATTATATTAAATAATTAAATTGCAACCAGTGAGTTTAAAATTATATTAAATAATTAAATTGCAACCAATGGTTGAGCGCCACGTAATTAAAAGGATTATTTAATTATTTTAAATAGTGCTTCATTAATGAAGTGGCTAAAATTGGACTCAAAGGTGGATGGGGAGGGTATTTGTGAGCCAATAGGTGGATGGGGAGGATATTTTGGAGCCAATAGGTGGATGAGGGGTAGTTGTGTATCATTCTCAATACTTCGAGGGTATTTTAGGCCTTTTTTCGGGGGGGTTTCAAAAAAAAAAATGAAAAAAAAAAGAGTAAACATTTTATCACATTCATTCTTACGTTTGACCTGATTCTTGTTTCAATAAGATACGTAGGCAACCCTGGCGTGGGTTCGGTCGAGACAATTAGGCATTCTTTTTTTGCTTTTGTCTCTATAATTAAAACTGAATATTTGAGCATGCAAAATAAAAATCTAAAATTAAAGCAAGTTGCTAACAAAACAACAATTCAACTATATGAAGACAGATAGAAAATAAAAGTCTTCTTATAATTCTAATTACTACAAATACGTATAAAACTAACACACCAAGCTTCGATGCTTCGGTAGTTGAATTCTTGTCTATTCTTATGACAGTATAAGGGGATCTCACAACTTTCACCACAAACTGTGACATTATTTCACCTGTTTAGAGCTCCTACACACAAGAATTGTAGGAGTAGTAAATAAAAGTCTTTCTTGGAAAAGTTAAATTTATAGGACAAAAATTACGGAAACATGAAAAGTCATATGGAAAATTGAAAGGTAAAATACTATTAAAATAAATATAACGATTCTTTCATTGTCTTTATAATAAATAACTAACAATTCAAATAATAATTAAATTATTATTATTATTTAATATTTAATTAATTAGATGTTTAATTAAACCTAGAGGTAAAATGGTGATGTAACTTTTCAATCTTTGGAGTTTCCCAAAAATTACGAAAACATGAAAAGTCACATGGAAAATTGAAAAGTCAAATATTATTAAAATAAATATAATGTTTCTTTCATTGTCTTTATAATAAATAACTAATTTCTTTAATTGTCTTTATAATAAATAACTAACAATTCAAATAATAATTAAATTATTATTATTATTTAATATTTAATTAATTAGATGTTTAATTAAGCCTAGAGGTAAAATGGTGATGAACTTTTCAATCTTTGGAGTTTCCCAAAAATTACGAAAACATGAAAAGTCACATGGAAAATTGAAAAGTCAAATATTATTAAAATAAATATAATGTTTCTTTCATTGTCTTTATAATAAATAACTAACAATTCAAATAATAATTAAAATATTATTATTTAATAATTTA
>NW_006239331.1:119583-120438 GCF_000226075.1 Solanum tuberosum | reverse complement strand
ATATATGATGACACCTCTTCAAATTCTTGACTTCAATATTAAACAGTAGAGTCTATTTAGAAGGAAAACTGTAGCTATTTCAGAAGAATTTTTTTTGGTTACATTGTTTTATCAATCATAACTTTTCAAATTCTTCTATTATCAGATTTATGATTATGATTAAAAGCAATATCAATGTACTCATTTATCAAGAAAATAAAAATTTAATTATTAAAGGTCTTATGGGCATCAAATTCTACCATTATGTGATTAAAATATTTGTATTTAATTAAATAATTAATCAAATTTTAATTTAGTAAAGGGGCAAAATGGTAATTCAACTTTTTACTTTGGAGCTTCCCGTTTATAGTAATATATGATATATGATGATATGATATGATATGATATGATATTTTTTTTTCAAAAAAAAATTCCTTTTCTTTTTCATTCCATTGCTCCATCTTTGTTCCTTGACCAACCATTATAAACCCCTTTTCTCCATTGATGTCAAGAAGCACCATTAAATACTTCAATATGTCCCAATATTTATACACAAATTTGCATTAACACACACAATGTAATTTCACCAAGACATTCAATAATTATATTTTTATCCTCCAAAACTACCGGATTTTGGTCATCTTACCTCATAAAAAAAAGGGATAAGAGTCTGAAAAATATCCTAACTTTGATCGGATTTGTTGTTGCGATACTAAACTTTCATGAGGACCTATTACCTCCCTAGACTATTTAATACAGTATTTTTTACCCCCTGAACTATTTAATAGTGTATTTTAAAGGTATATATATATGTGCTCACGTGGACACGTTACTATTTATAATTATGCAATATTTATGATGTCCACATGGACACAT
>NW_006239331.1:111698-119544 GCF_000226075.1 Solanum tuberosum | reverse complement strand
AGTTTAGGGGGTAAAAAATACGGTATTAAATAGTCTAGGGAGGTAATAGGTCCTCATGAAAGTTTAGTATCGCAACAGCAAATTCGACCAAAGTTAGGATATTTTTCATACCCTTATCCCATAAAAAAAAGACAAATAAAAAATATTTAGCACTTTGTTTATATAACTACAGGTAACAGTAAATTTTAAAATGGAGAACTGAAATTGCTAACAATTTTGAGTGCTTCAGATTTGTGTATTTTCTGATTTTTTTTCATTGCTCATTATGGTTCTCATATCTGGAGAGGAGTGGGGAAGGGGGAGAAAGTGAGAGAAATGGGGGATTTGCTGGGGAAGAAGGGGGAAGAGTGTGGAGGACTGGGGGAAGAAGAAGTTAAAAAAAATTTATTTTAAATGTTTTCTTGTCTTTTTTTATCTATTTTTCTTTTTCTTTTAGTCTAAAAATTCTAGGTTTACGCGTTTTCTATGTGTGAAATCACGCATTTATTCCAACTGAATAATAAGTTGTCACATGAGCTTGGTCAATGATCAGAAGGATTTTAAATGCTGAATTGTATTGAGTTTAAAGATTCAATTGATAAATGGTTAAGTAAAAATATCCACAATACAAACTCATACAAGTTCCAAATCATTTTTCTTTATATCTTTATTTGATTTTTCAATACAAATACAGAATTCATGCAAAAATTATCATCCAATTAGCTAAATCCGCCCCCGGAAGTCACGTACCATTTGTTGATGAGAAATATAATTTAATAGTAAGCATTTAAAAATAAATGAATTGTACACCAGAGGCAGAGGCAGAGGCAGTGTAAGATTTGACTTCCTTTTGTTATCAGCACACCTTTGACTCACTAAAAATAAAGAAGCCTTTTTAGTTAGCTCAACAACAGAGAAAATGTAGTTCCTTGGCTTACCAACATTGAATTAGCTGACTAAAACATAGTATGATTTAATTTAATTTTCAGCTATAAAAGTGCTAAAGGCACTAACGTCATAGCCAAAAAAAAAAAGAACATTAGCATTTGATATCAAAATGGAGTCAATTGCACATCCACTTGTATCCATTATCTCTGAGAAGCTCATCAAGCCATCTTCTCCAACTTGTCCTACTAAAAGATGGCACAAACTTTCTTTAATTGATCAAGCTTTCAGCAACTCTTACATTCCATTTTCCCTTTTCTACACCAAAGATGCTATCTCAAAGAACAATACTCAAATATCTCAACTTCTTGAGGAATCTTTATCCAAAATATTGTCCATTTATTATCCATATGCCGGAAGGCTTAAAGATAATACTACAGTTGATTGTAATGACGCGGGGGCTGAATTTGTTCAAGTTCGAATTGATTGCCTAATATCAGAAACTCTTAACTGGCATAATACAGCTATAGAAGATTTGTTATTCCCTCAAGGTTTGCCTTGGTCAAATTGCACAACCGGTGGACTAGTTGTAGTTCAACTCACCTATTTTAATTGTGGAGGAATAGCTATAAGTATGTGTATATCACATAAGATTGGAGATGGATGCAGTGGTTACAATCTTTTTCGTGATTGGTCTGAGATAACTTCCGATCCAAATAATTTCTCGATACCATCTCTCCACTACGTTGAACAATCTGTTTTTCCTCCACCTTCAAGTGGTCCTTTTCTATCCCCATTATTCATGTCAAACAAACATGATTGTGTCCAAAGAAGGTACATTTTCTCTAATGAGAAATTACTAAACCTATTAGAGAAAATACTAAACCTTAAGAACACGGTTGCTGCTGAATCAGAGGTGCAAAATCCGACACGTACTGAAGTTGTAAGTGCACTTATCTTTAAATGTGCTGTAAGAGCAGCAAAGGCAAAGTCAGGGATTTTCCAACCATCATCAATCGTTCAAGCAGTTGATTTGCGAGCACTAGTTGGTTTGCCTCCAAATGCTATTGGAAATCTTCTTACCATATGTCCAACATCAATAACTAATAACGAAGAAAGTATGACAATATCAAAATTGGTCACTGAAATGAGGAAATCAAAAGAGCTAGTTTACAAAAGAGATAACATCAATGACAACATGTTTGTGGCCTTGCTACTCGAACTAGCAAAATCGAAACAGGAATATCATGACAATGGTCCTAATGAGTATCAAATTACTAGTTTGGTGAAATTTGCTCTTCATGAAATCGATTTTGGATGGGGGAAGCCTACTAAGGTGAGTATAGCAAATGGACTAAATAACAAGTTGGCTATCTTGATGGGTAACCAAAGTGGTGGACTCGATGCATTTGTGACGCTTACAGAACATGATATGTCTGTATTTGAACGTGACACTGAGCTTCTTGAATTTGCTTCTATAGTTCCAAGCTGTTAGATGTTTTACATATATTTTGTGTGTTGAATATGTTTTTTGAATGTTGATTATGTTTCTGATGATGACAAATAAAATATGCTTGTATTAAGTTGTACGTCAATGTATTTTTATTCAGAATTTTTGTGGAATAAGCAAGGATATTGGAAATGTTTTATTGCTCAATTATTATGAGCTCCACCTGATGAATTATTGGGTTATTAGTTCGATATTGAGCTTTCATTTATAGGGACATAGCATAAAGAGTTCAAGTTGCACAAAGAGTCGAGAAGATCCTGATTTGATTAAAGAAAAACAAAATAGATCGATTTGATTGCTAGTCATCAAAAAACTATTCTATAATTTATAAATAGAGTCCAGCAACGACTTGGAAGCTCAGACATTTTTAGCAACATAATTATTTCGCTGATTTCCAACAATTGAAATTACAACGATTGAAATTTAAACATATTTGAACCACATAATTTATAAGGGAAACAACTAAAACATGATATAAGCCCATTTGATAACACTTTGAACTAAGCTCAAATGCCAAATGCATGAATGAAACACACATTATTTTCCTAAATTGATACACCACTTTTTAGGACACTTATTATCTTATTAAAAGTACTGGATCCTCAGATAAACACCCCTACAAGTCACAAAAAAGGAACCATCATTATCAATTGAACATGTACTTCCACTTTGAACGGTAATAGTTTCCTGTCTAAAATGGACTAGTGATGGGCGGCACACAAAAACGAGTAGCATACGCAAAGTTGTAGTGAAGTGGTAAATATTACTTAATTTTTTAATTAAAGTTTTTGGGTTCAACTTCTCCTAGGTATAGACTCACCTTTGTTAGGAAACTATTTACCCCCAATATGAGACTTTTCGATGCGAATTCAAATTTTATTGAACTTCAATATGAATACTAGAAACTTGACGGGAAATAAAAAAAGATGGAGGAAAAGTTTAACAAGGATCAATATGTAGTCACCTCTTCAAAAATATTTAGTTGCATATTAATGCAATAGACTGGCCGACACTTTAGACTCTCATTTTACTTTTTTCATGTGCAATCCTTTCCATTAAGATAGAGCTCAACGAATTATTCATTAGTACTAGTGAAACTTCAGTAAATTGTGTTGAAATTCTACCATTTTCCAAGCTTTAAACTAAATACTGTTTGGAAATTTCGAAACTCCAACATAGTGTTATACGTTTAGTTAGTTGAAAACATTTCTGAACGACAAGCTAATTTCCAACAAAACGTCCTTCCAAAATTCACATTTTCTTTGTAGTGTTTGAATACTTATATCATCACTAAAATTATAACGTACTTACATCGTATACCACTTAAATATAAGTTCTAATTTAACCAAAAAGCCCTTAATTGCACTTAGCTCTTCCATCTTAATTAATTCTCTACCAACAACTCCAATTCTCGCATTCACCACACTCAAATTATTGTTATGTGCTAAAAGTTATACCCATTTTACTAGGCACTATAAAGTCTGCATGAATCTGCTACGCACAGAAGACGTCATTCGCGCGACCACGCGGTAAGGTCAGTGCTGCTACCACGACTGTGCGAACAGCCACGTGACCTAGGCTCCAGCTGTTGGGCTGTGCACGTTCTCCAAAAAAATATTTTTCTTTTCTTTTCACGTTCTAGGAGGAGTGTTTTTGTTCTTTCCTCAACCCATAACCCTATTTCATGACTATTAACTTTCCTTAAAAGTCAAATACAATCAAATTTCATAAGTTACGGCAAACTCTTCTCCTCTTTTTTCCCAAACACTTCAAATAACAAGATCAACAAGAATTCTAGAGATCACAATCACGATTCTTCCTCAAACTTCAAAATAAATGTATATAGAACTTCAATGAAGTATTTCTTTCATCCTAATTTCCAAAACTCCTCATTTTTTATCAATTTATTTCTATAGTTAGGGACAAGGGCAACTGATCTGGTTTCGGGAAAAATGGTGAGCGACACATTGAGTTGGCAGCTCACCAAACTCATTTGGTGAGCTTAACAGAGCTCACCGAAAGTGACAAAAAACTGCAGGCAACAGTTCTCAATAAGAGGGTGAGCTAGGGCTGACACGGTGAGTCGCCGAATCACCTTGGCGAGCTTGACTGAGCCCGCCGAACAAGTATTTTGCAGCCCTTCATAACCCAAATTTCAAAACTCGACTCAACAACAAGCAACGATCGATTATAAAAATATTTTTCACACGATTCAAGGTCACCCAACATACCCGGGAGAGTTGGCAAAATAGCCACCTTAAAGACTTAATGTGACATTAAGTCACAAGTCTTGAATAATTTGTGGTATACCCACTATTAATGACATCATCCACATGCCCTAATTGGCACATACAAAAGATCTCCCTAAGTTTTCATATCTCCACTTTGGTCCCCCTTCTTTTTCAACTAATTTGGAATAATATATATCTATTTGCATTTGTTAAAAATATATTAGAAAAAGAAAAAGCCAAACGGGAAAGAAGAGCAGCTCATTTTTTGCTGCTGTCGAAACTGACGATTCCGGCGAGTTTTCCGGACCAAAATATCCATTTTCAAGGTAAAATCATCATCATCTCCTACTCCAATTTTCATTTTTACTCCATTTTCTTTCAAAAACCAGGCTTTAAAATAATTTTTCCGCCATTTTAGAAATTTGAGAAATCTTCCATAATCACTTGATAACTCATTAGTAGATACATTTGTTTAGTTTAAAAGCATTATAAAAATGTTTCGCCATTGCAGGAGTTGAATTTGTACCCTGATCTCATCCAATCGCATGTTTGTACGAATTCCGTACCTCATAGACTGATATAGTAATCTAGTATCGATATTTGTAGTCTATAATGGCAGTAGCTGAATTTGTTATTGCTGGTGGAGAGTATATGGGAGTATGGGAGGAGAGACTCCAAAAAGCTGAAATTGGAAATCTTTTAGTAAGACGACAGTGCCCATTGCGTTGCGTCGCAATGGTTCATATGACGATATGATTGCAAGCGTAATTGAGGCCGGCGAGCTTGCGAGCCAAATGACTTGGTGATTAGCTAGCAAATGAATGGGAGGGGAAAAATACATCCCACATTCATAAAAAATGATCGGCACGTTAGCTTGTACATGTTAGATATTTGTATTGATGGCTGTAGTCCTACATTGAGGATACACGTCAATGCTAGGCCTCCAATTGAACCAACAAATTCATTTGATGATGAAAATGATACTATTGGAAATGAAAGATTGGGTAATCATTCAAAGTAGAGCTTGGGTGATCATTCAAATGAGAGTTTGGGTGATCATTCAATGAATATACATGATGATCCAACTAATGTGGAAAATCAGTCAGTAGATGCGAAAGATCCCGAACGCGAATGTTGTGAAGAAATGTAGGGAGAACATGAATTGAGATCACAATCCAACCATTCCTTCTCCGATGGAACTAATTTATGCATAAATCAAACTTTCAATAACAAGAATGAGTTGCAGTTGTTATAAGCCGAAGCGGCGGCAAAGAAGTCTTTTGATTTTTCTACTCTGAGGAGTTGTACTAAATATTTAAAGGTGAAATGTGTATCTCAAAATTGTGCATGAATGTTGCGGGCGATGAAATATGAGTGTTCGAATAGATTTCGTATCTACAAGTACATTGGCGAGCATAGTTGTGGTGTTGAACATGCCAACAGTAGCCATAGAAAAATCTCAATCAAAGTCATTGCTTCACTTTGGGTAAATATGTATTGTGATGGCAAGGGTCCAAATGTTAAAGAGATTCAAAGGGCAATGTTTAATTCTTTTCGTTGTAGTCCAAGTTATTGGAAATGTTGGAAGGGAGGTGTGGTTGCCAAGGAAATGGTCTGAGGGTCAGCGGAGAGCGGATATTCATGCTTATTGCCTTTTCATACATGTTCGAGACACTTAATGTTGGTTCTAGCTATTCTATCATGGTAAACAAGGATAGTCATAGGTTCATGTATTATTTCTTTGCCTTCGGTGCTTGCATTAAGGGATTTGCCCACATGAGAAAGGTAATTGCGGTTGATGGCACTCATTTACATGGTAAATACGAGGGTGTGTTGTTGCGTTGTTGCACAAGATACAGAGAATTATGTTTATCCAATTGCTTTTTGTGTCGTGGACAAAGAGAATGAAGCATCTTGGACATTCTTCTTTGAGAAATTGAAGGAGATAGTGGTCGATGAACCAAATTTATGTTTTATCTCCGATAGACACAAGAGCATCGCCAACGACATTGTGAGCGTTTACAATCATGCTCACCACGGATATTGTATGAGGTACCTCGGTGAAAATCTCCGCGTAAATCATCATTGTGGAGATTACCTTTATCTTTACTACAATGCGGCAAAGGCTTATTCTTTGGAAGAGTTTGACAATCATTTTGTCGAATTCAAGAACAAATGTCCCGCGGCAGCCGTCGTCTTTGAGTATGATATAGGTTTTGAGAAGTGGAGCAGGGCACATTTTCATGGCAATAGATATGATGTGATGACCACAAATATCGCCGAGTCACTCAATGCTATATTTATAGAAGAAAGGTAGTATCCCGTGGCATAAATATTTAATTTGATTGCTAACAGGTTTGGAGAATTGTTCAGGGAGAGGCATGCATATATCCTTAAATCAATGGGTAATCAAATGGTGCCTTCTGCCGAAAAAATTGCAAGAAAGAAAATGATCGAGGGAGACTCCTTATATGTGGAGAACGTAACAGGGGACGACAATCAATTTACCATATTCGGTGCAGGTGTTACTGCCTATGTGGACCTATTGGAAAAGTCATGTTCTTGTAGGGAATATGACTTGATCAAGATACCTTGTGCTCACGCGATGGCCGCTTTGCAATCGAAGCATGGCAACGAGTATGGTATGAGCATTTATGAGTACTCTTCGCCTTTGTATAAAGTCGAATCGTACCTCCTTGCATACTTAAATTCTATTAATGTTGTCCCTCTCGAGTCGAAATGGTGTGTGCCAGAAGAATTGCTTAATGTGAAAATTCTTCCGCCTCTTGTCGATACCAAGCTTGGAAGAAAACGAAGAGAACATGTCAAAGGTGTCGGTGAGAATTTCAAAAGCAAGAGAAGGAACAAATGTTCAATTTGCAAGAGAACCGGACACAAGAGAACCACATGTGTGAACAACAACAAATATTAATTAAGCTTGGTTGAATTTGTTGATTGAATTTGGTTTTGTAATCGTTTTTGTAATCAGGCTACTGTTTTTTTTTTTGCTGCCAGCATTTCTGTAATACCCCGTAACTTAAAATACATTTGCGACTCATAAACACCAATGCATAGATGTGATATCGGGGGAGGTATATCATTGCAAATGGTTAAGCATACCATGTAACCCTTATATTTAGTCATTTGAAGGGTTAAACTCAAAGAGATCATTAACGAAAAGATTAAAGCTTAAAGGTTCATTGTGGAGGAATACTACAAATGATCTCATTTCTCATCTGAC
>NW_006239331.1:92224-111351 GCF_000226075.1 Solanum tuberosum | reverse complement strand
CTAAAGCTTAAGGTAAGTTGGTTTCTTCAAGAATCAAGTGTCTTCCTCTCCATAGACCTATAGTTATACTTAGCTAAATGTTTTCTTGAAGGAAAAAAGTATTGTTCTTGGAGAATAAAGAAGCGCAGGGGTTGCTTTTCTTGGATATATAGGTATGAATCCTCTTCTATCTTCATAAATAGTATTCCAAGGATGCTTTAAGTATAATTTGCGGGTAGGACTCACGGGACGGTGATAGGAAGCCGTGAGTCCATGTTTTACCCATTGTATTTGATGTTTTGGTGAGGAGGGAGTTTGTAGAAGGCTGCGTTGGCTGTTGTTTTGACCAAATGAGGGGTCAATGGTATTGTATTGGGGAAGTAAGATGATTACATTAAAACGGATGGTGAGGTATGGAGAATACGACTATTATAGTTCTTGAAACTTTGTCTCTCACCAAGTGTTTGATGAAATTCCTAAGTCGCTAGGAATATGTTGTAGCTAGTTATATGAGCTCCTATTATTTTAATTTATTGCATTAGTTCTATACCAACTTAAACTATGAGTTTATAAAGGAATTTGACATCGTTAACAAGGAACCGTTGGGATGGTGATCGGAGGCCATGGGTTTTACTTTTATGTTAAGTGTGGATGATTAAGGGGGCTGGTTCTTTATGGTTAAAGGATGAGGAGTAATATTGAACATGTAAATAAGTCATAAGCCTGCTTGGAAAGTAGAGAAAGATAAGGGTGTGGTGATACACCACTCATCTATGATAATTGTTGAGATTGTCGCTCGCGAACCATTATTGTGATTTTGGCATTGTTGTGACTCTTGATTAGTTTCTTATACTATCATTTTATGATTTTATGTTATAGATAAAGTTTTCAGCAAGGGAGTTTGACAACGTTAGATAGTAAGTCCCGAATTAAGGTATGTAAAGATAAAACCTCTTTTGCCCTTAAGGCACGACCTAAACTCACGTGTTCTTCCGATAAATGTCACTATAGATTCTATGATACTTGAAAGAAAGTTATCCTATTTCTAAACCCTCTCATGTTGAGTCCTAAACCTATAGAGTTATAGTACTCTTCAAGGAAGCAATACGTTTTCACACAACTACATTTGTCTATAGTTGGGAAACTCTTAGAAGTTAGCGGTGTACATGTTGCATAAAATTTTAAAAGTAAAA
Source organism: Solanum tuberosum (assembly GCF_000226075.1). Classification (NCBI taxonomy): domain Eukaryota; kingdom Viridiplantae; phylum Streptophyta; class Magnoliopsida; order Solanales; family Solanaceae; genus Solanum; species Solanum tuberosum. Next base: position 110,179 of record NW_006239331.1, on the reverse strand, counting down.
GCAACCAGCCACAGACTGTTCGTAAGTGCATAGGTCACAAGATATATGATTCTCAAGCTAAAGAATGTAATCACGAATTGTATCACGAGCTATGTGATTAAATGAATTAATTATTATAATAATTGCAAGCAGTTGAGATTATAGACTACTCTGCAGCGTAGGGTGGGTATATTTAGGGCAACTACGTGCGACGCTACTCTGTGCACAAAATTCAGATATAGTCAGTTGGAATTTCCCGTCGTGGATTCACCTGACTTATACAGGCCTGCGGGCAGACCATGCAGGAGCCCTGGGGGGCGTACCTTGATTGACCTCGTTACCAAACTATGAGATTTCACGCGTGGTCGTGACAGTGGGCTACAGATGCCATACAAGATTCACTAATCACCGCCAATAAGCCATCATGTGATTCCCTGACAGTTAGCTTTACAAAGAGCAAAGAAGCGATATAATGAAGTAAAGATATCACTTAGGCAAATTATAGGGATTATGTATATATAAATGACTAAGACATGAAACGTTTGATGAGGACCCTTGAGGTTGGTCACAATTCCAGTTACGGATTATGTCTCCTACATACCCATGCTCAAATTTGCCTATCATGATATTTGATGTCTACTTGTTATTCAGTTTGCTGTACATACTAGTACATGTTTTATATGTACTGACGTCCCTATTGTTTTGGCGTTTCATTTGTATCACTACAGGCTCAGGTGCTCAGGACAACAAGCATTTTCAGTAGACTAGAGACTTCCAGTTTAACAGTTGGTAAGCTCCACCTCTACCTGGAGCTATCAGATATTTAGAGCCTATATTTTGCTACGTATGTACATATATCAGAATGGGTATGTTGGGGCCCTGTCCCGATTAGTTATCAGATTCTCAGAGGCATACTCTTTAGAGGCTTCGTAGACTTAGTCTTGCTTCCATTGTAAGTAGCCCTAACAGGTCCCTTTTGTTATCTATGTTTTAGTATGTGTCTTCATATAGGTTCCGCTGCTTATGAATCTTCAGCTTTGGCATGAGATTAGTAAGATATTTAGCAGGTGCTTGTGTATATCCTAGATGTCTGCCCCTTTCTAGTTAGGGGTGTGACAATTTCGGTCAATTGCTATTATCGTAATTACTCATGATCTAATATAGATCAATCAAAAGATGACATACATTTTGCACAATGTCTATTAATATTTATTATCGAGTCCACTCATTGTGTATTAAGTTGTGTATTATTAATATATGAAAACTATTAATAGATGAAAATTCATGGTATTCGTAATGCAATGATTTTAATGCAAGAATTAGAGTATAATTTTAATGCAATGATCTAAGTATAACTAATACAAGCATTATTTGCATATACACTCTATCAAACGAATCCTAAAAGAATTATCAAAAAATTAGATGTTACCATTGTAAAATTTGTATATGTAAATATTTATTGGTTATCAAAATATATAGATCCTTTATACAATCAATGCATCTCTATGTGCTTGGTGTATGAATGACCAATGAGATTTACACTCTGACATTAGTAAGGTATATTCGGGTTTATATCTATTTTAAAGCATAGTCGATACTTCACCTACTAGAATATGACACTTATATATAGACCAAAACTAGTAAAATTTAGAAAAGACAAAAAATTATTAATAATAAATTATATTTTTGAAATTTATCAAATTAAATGAGTTTAAACAAGTTATATGATCATGTAAGAGTCCACATAAATTGGGTGTGGTGATTAGAGATGTATGAAGAAGAGTTGTGGTTATACAATCAACATCCTTAGAACACTGTTTGAAAAAGCATAAGTATGTTGTGAGGATATAACTTGTTTAACCACACATTGTTGATTGCAACCCCAATTTATGTAGACTCATACATGATCACATGCTTATGTTCTAAAGATGTTGATTGTATAGCCACACACAACAAGTTACATCCTTACATCATACTTGTGCTTTCTCAAACATTGTTATAAGGATGTTGATTGTATAACCACAACTCTTCCTCATACATCTCTAATCACCACACCCAATTTATGTGGACTCTTACATGATCATATGACTTGTTTAAACTCATTTGATTTGATAAACTTCAAAAATATAATTTATTATTAATTAATTATTGTCTTTTCTAAATTCTACTAGTTTTGGTCTACATATAAGTGTCAGATTCTAGTAGGTGAAATATCGACAATGCTTTAAAATAGATATAAACCTGAATATACCTTACTAATGTCAAAGTGTAAATCTCATTAGTGATTCATACACCAAGCACATAGAGATGCATCGATTGTATAAAGGGTCTATATATTTTGATAACCAGTAAATATTTACATATATAAATTTTACAACGGTAAAAGAAGTTCAAATTGCACTTTTTCAACGGAACATCTGGTTATTTTTTAGTATAAAAGGAAAGCAATCCCTCATAAACAACTCAAACATCTCAATTTTTACAATGTCTCATACATCTCAAACATCCAAAGAAAAAAAGTGTTACAATTGTCATTGTGGTAATCCAGCTATGTTCAGGACATCACACACTGATACAAATCTAGGTCAACAATTCTTTAATTGTGTAGTTGGCATATGCTCATTTTTTAGGTGGCTTGAAAATGAATCATCAACGAGTAGCCCATAAAATTTTCAAGGCGTTGCCACATTTGAATTATTAACAAAGCTACGGGAATCCGAAGAAAATAGAGATCTGCTAATGACTTTCTTAAAAGAAGTCGAAGAGCAGAGGAATCACTTGAAAGTAGTGCTAAAAGATGCTGAAAGAGATAGAGATCAACTAAAAGAAAAGTTAGATTTTTGGCAGAAGAAAAAGAAAAACGCCTAAAAACTGTATTGTGTGGTTTATTTTTGGTGTTTGCTTTTTGGAAATGTGTAACATGAATGTAGTCTGAATAAATGAAAGTATTTCTCTCTATTTATTGCACTCTTATATCTTTCATTTTTTATCGATAATGTTAAAAATCAACAATGATAGCAATCTATAGTATTAAACGTACAACTTTATTATCGATAATTGACTGCTAAATAATTTACTCCATAACGGTAAGAAACTAAAGTTAAGCAAAAATCACATACTATTAAAATATAGATTCATAAAACCCCTTCATCATAAAACATGTTAAATTGTTTCTCAAAACTACCATTAACCATATACAAAAACATCTATAATCTTTCAGATGTACATTTTTCTTCTCAAAACAACAAAACAACAAACCAATTCAACCATTGTCTTAAAATGTCAAATACTTTAAAAATCATTGTCTTAAAATGCCAATACTTAAAAAACCACTTCAATTATTTTTTTTGTCACCATTAATCTCACCATTGAGGTCCATACGATACTCATCACATCCACTGAATTTTCAACACTGTCATCTTCTTCTTTCTCTTCTCCATCATCTACTGACTTCTCTTTTACTTTTTCTTCTTCCTTCTTCTCTTCTGCCACTTCATCAATTGCATCACCTGCCACTTCATCAACAATGTCAACTACACCTACCACTTCACCACTTGCCACTTCATCAATAACATCAGCTGTCACTGGATCAACTACACCTTCCACTTCATCACTTGCCACTTCATCAATAACATTAGTTTCCACTGGATCAACTACACCTTCTACTTCATCACCTGCCACTTCATTAATAACATTAGCTACCACTGGATCAACTGCACCTGCCACTTCATTAACAACATCAACTGCCACTTCATCAATTGTCACTTCTTCAACATTAACTGCCACTGGATCAACTGCACCTGCCACTTCATCAACCACAACAACTCCTACTTCATTAACTAAATCAACTGCCACAACATCAACTACCACTTCATCAACTGCCACAGCATCAACTCTATCACCTGCCACTTCATCAATATGATCATTTGTCACTTTATCAACACCATCAACTTCCACTTCATTAACTTCATCTGTAAGGTATTCATCAATTGCAGCAAAGTCTTCATCAACTGCTGCAAAGTCCACATGTACTGTATTACTTTAACAAAATATTATAGGAATAAACTACTTGACACTAACAATGTATATACTAATTTACCTTTCTTTTATTGTGTTTTTTTTTGTTTTTTTCAATTCTCCTCAATCTTTCTTCCCATACATAAGCAACAACTTCTTCTACCATTGATTTCTCAAGGGATAGAGCACGTTCACTCAGATTTTCTAAATTCCCATTATTAGAAGTAATCGATGCATTCTTCTGTTTACTAGAAAAAAAATTCACACAAGGTTGGACAATATTGTGATCACCCAAATATTCATTGCTTGCGCTCTCTACTCCTGAAATGATGACGGTCACACCTTTCAATTGGGCCTTCAAGACATCGATGACCGCGTCCTTCACTTCATCTTTATATGGCTTATATGTTGCCATGTAATTCTGCTCCATCACACGAACAGTAGGGGTAAGGTATGGGTGCACAAACTACAAAAAAAAGAATATAAATATTACACAATGTTCACTTATTTAAAAAATATTGTTAGATAATAACAAATAAATGTATACCTTCGTACTTCTTCCTTTGTACTTAAATGGATCACCTTCAACTATACTATCGCTCTTTGATGTGTACAATCTGAGTAAATGGGGAATGGGCAGTGGAGTGTCCAAGGACTTCCCGACATACTCTCCAAGATATGGAAAAGCCTCATATATCCAAACCTGGAATCCATAGAACAACAAACAAATAAATAGAGTCTATGAAGTACTACACAAATAAATAAGAGTATATCATAAATCAATTAAATAGTTGATAATAAGTACCAAAAATGCCCAGAGAAAGCCGTATAGAGCATAACATGCATTTTTCTTTTCATTATACATTTCCCCTGCTTCCTCAAGTTAATTCGATTCTTCAGATAGGTCATGTTAAATCAAATGACACTTTTCCCCATGGATAACTGTTGAAGAAATCCAAATCATCTGCCATCTTGATGTGGTTTGAATCCACAATCTTAGACCAATCATGGGCAAGCAACATCGAGTGGACGAACCAAACTAAAGAGCACTTCAATTTCTGCTCCTTATTTAATTTGTTACTCTTGGTAATCTCATCAACTTTGCACTAATGATGTTCTTGTTCCTTGTCACTTTGAAATGAAAATTCTCACATTTCCTATGGACTTTGTTCAGTTTTGATTCACGGGGGTATGTTGAGCAATTCAGCCCCGTAATCAATGCAAACTCTTTTAAGCCAAAACATGCAGGGTTATCATTCACACAAAACTAAATTTCATGCAATATTTTGTCATTTCTCACCCGTCGCAACAACATATAATGGACAATCTGTCCATTGAACTTAAAATAATCTGGAATATGCCTCAAATGTCTAAAGCAAGTACCCTTAAATTCATTATAAAGTTTTTGTTCAAGCATAATTTTTCTAAAGTCACTATAAACAGTCATCCTTGATCTTACAGAGATCTTGGCTGGAAACGATCTTATCTCATTTAACCACGTTGCTAGGTCATACAACTCACCAGAGATATCTCTTGCACAAATGGGCAAGGATAGAGGATCTTCCTCATCTCGACTAGTGTTTCTACTACTCTCCTCGCTATCACTTTCCCCTTCACTACTCTCAACATTATCACTTTCATCAGGACTACTGTCCTGGTAATTGTCAATCTCCGCCATTGTTTCCATTTTTGAATCAGACTTGAATTCTTCGACTGCAATTTTCTTCTTTTTACAAGTTTTCAAAACTTCTTCAGCCTTTCGTTTTTTAATGCTAGAAGCAATATGAGCAGATGGTTTAGTCCTTCCACCTCTAGTTTTAGCCATACTTTATAATCTACAAGCAAAAACATATTTATCGACCACTAGTTTATTAACATAAACAGAGTAAACCTCAAATAAAACATGCAAAATAAATAGCAGATTTAACAAGAATCAACAATGCGATTGACAGAAACGTCACTAAAGTCGATCAAAGTTTAGTAAATATTTCAAAATCAATAGGCGAGATAAACATAATTTTTTTTAACAAAATATAAGCAACCAAATAGGACTAAATACTTCTATCCAAATAAAAACGTCATTAGAGACCACAAATATTCATAGAGTACGGCGAAAAAATTTCATCCCAAATAAGAACATCAAGAAAAATACTCCAGAAAAAGGGGTCATTAAATCATTACACTACTATAACAAAATAAACAACCAAATACGGCTAAAAATTATCGAAAACACCATTACAAAAGATTCAACTTACCAAAGATGAAAGATTTGAACTTGGGGAAGAATATTGAATAAAAGAAATGAAGATTTGAGAGGGGTTTAAGACGATGAAAATGTTGAATAAGTTAATGGAAGAGAAGTGGATGGAGAAGTTAAGCGTATGATTACACTGGTTTCATGTTTCAAGAATAGAACAAGTTCTTGAAAGATGAAAAGTCTTGCACTTGGAGAAGAAGAAACGTCGGAACAGAAACAGAGAATCAGAAAATATTTGCCTCGATTTTCATAAAATAATAATTTGTTTAAAAATGTATTGGGATTATAATATATTTTTGTAAAGTTATATCTTTTCCCCAAGTTTTAAAAATAATAAACAAGCCCATGACCCAACACTTTTTCCTTTTTAAAAATTCCAACCCTAGAAAATAAACCAAAAATAAATTAAGTGGGTATAGAGTAAATTAAGTTATAAAGGTGTCTCCAATGCCAATTCCTCTCAACATACCCAATCACTCCGGGTTATCAGACTTCCCCCCAATTTCAACAATAAACAATGAAATGACGATTTTCCCTTAAGAATGACGTCACCCAATCTATCATTGGGAAAACTCAAACCATGTTTTTAAATTCGGGATAATCAAAATTCACCCACATAAAATATAAGCAAGAGACACATTTCACCCACAAGCAATTTCAAGATTAACTAACCCAACACCCTTTAAAATCAACCCACATGCTCTATTCGACAGTTAAGAACAATAGGCAATCAAACAATCAAAATTAAGCATGAATCTAACTCATTTAAGCACCACACAATTCAACGATAGTTCTAGAATTAGGGATATGCCATTTCATTAGGAAATATGCATAAAGAGGCCAAAATTTATACAAAAAAACAACCTCTATAATGTAAAAGGACGAGTACAAAGGGGCAGGGGTTTGGTACATAGGAATCCATGCAAGCAAGTGATCCCACACAGAAAAATGATGATAAAAAGTAAAAACAACTATTAAGAAGTGTATATAGGGAAGTTAGCAACAAGAAGAGTTGATGAAATTTGAACGATTGGCATTTAAACGGTCAAAAAGCTCTTAGCCTTTCAACTGACGACCTATCCAGCCAGTCGTGACTAACGTTGCCGATCAATTTGGCAACTTGCGGAACGAGTTCAAGCTCGCCAAAAATGACTGCTCAGATCATCAAACTTGAATTTCAATTCTGCAAGCACGATTGATCTCCCCATAGCAGAATGACAACTCACCAACTAGGAATTTGTTCGCTGAAGATAACAGTAACTCATTTAAATTTTTGCTTCTAAAAGGAAAAGCTAAGACAAGATCGTCAATCCTATTTGATGAATCACCGAGGGATCATTTCCTCACCAAATATGACAGAACTGATTGACAAAATGCTAAGCAAAAAGGGCTAGCCAGAGCGGGCTCACCTAATGCACTTGGCGAATCTCCAAGGCATTTTTCAGCTTGCCAAAATTCCCAGAGTTTAGGGACTTCACTTTTACCTATACAATCAACACACATTATTAAAAAACCCATCATGCTTGACAGATGGGACAGCCCAGCAACAAAAAGACTCATCCCGCTTCTCATATCCACAACCATCTCTGGAGTATATCGGGAAAGTTGGGTGAACTTCAAGCTGTACTCATGAACACTTAGTAAATCTTGCTTAAGGATGAGAAACTCTCGTATCTTGGCCTCTCTTAGTTCTCGGGGAAAGAAAGCCCCAAGAAGGCCTCCTCAAAACAAGACCAACTCGCAAGTGGTCCTCCCTCAGATCTACCCTTCTTCCATTGGTCAAACCAAGTCCTAGCAACATTCTTCAGTTGATATGCAGCTAGTTCTACTTTCTCAACATTGGCAATGTGCATAACCTCAAATACCTTTTTCAGTTCCTCGACAAAACTCTCCGGATCCTCAGTAGTGCTTGAACCAGTGAAACTTGGAGGATTCATCCTCAAGAACTCTTGAATCCTAGAAGTATCAGCCACTTCCTGTCTATTCCCTCTCTGTTGCACATCTTGGTTGGTCACAACTTGGCTCAACATTTGAATCGCTACCCTGAACTCAGCATTCGTGACTTCTCCATGGGGTTGCACTTTAGGTGCATTAGGTACCCCTTGTTCCTCAACGTTCCTCCTAGTAGGACAACCTCAGACAAATCTTCTTGGAAGCATGACTAACTAAAAACACGTGCAACCACGAATTAGAAAGAGACTTTATAGAGGTGAATTCTATCGCACGAAATGAGTATGAAAGAAGTGAGATAATTTCCTAAGTGTCACAACCTCCTAATTATAAATGTGGCGCGCTACACACTGATGACTAGGACGCTACTGACCCGGCTTCATAGACTCCCTAGGACTCTTGAACCTTGGTCTCCGATACATAGTTTGTCACGCCCCGATCCTACACCCTCGATGGGACTGGCACTCGAGAACCATTACTAGCCCCAAGCGAACCCTTGGCTTGTCTTAATTACTCAGCGGAAGACTTAAACATAAGAAATAACCTCAAATAAGAAACTCATGAATTAAGACTTAGAGAATGCCTTTAAGGAAACATTCAAACTAGCCAAAATGGCTACTCAAGTCTCATAGCAAAATATCTAAAATACAAGACTAAAGAGCTATAACTACTCGTCTATGAAGCCTCTAAAATAAAGAGGGATGTCGAACAAGACCCCCGATCATTCTAACAACTGAAACACTAAAAAAAACAAAGTAAAAGGAGTCCTTTAGATAGCAAGGAGGCTCACCAAGTGACTCTGAGCTCAACTGGATCAACGAGGTGCTGGATGCTGATCCTGGTTACTTGTGTCTGCATCATAAAACTATGCAAGCCAAATGACGTCAGTATATTGAATGTACGAGTATGCGAGGGGAATACTAAAACATGACGTAAGCTTGAAAAAAATCTGAAAAGATCACTTACTTTGGCTTTACTCAACTCATGAATAACTTAACTCAAATGCAAAGTACACAAAAATAATAGTACAGTTTGTACGAAGCATTTAAAACGATAGGTGACAACTCCATGTATTAAAGAAAATGAATAGAAACTAAATTACATATACAGTAATATAATACTATGGGAGTTTCTCTAACTGACAACTATCACTATGAGCCTAAGTGATGATACATCGTCTTGCCCACGCTGCCAGAACTGTTCTATACTTTGCCATCATATAGAATGCCTTAACTAAGTGGATCCACTAGTCTATGCTAAAAAGCACTAAGGAATCATCTAAAAAGTATGATCATTTCTACCCATGATGGCTACATGGTTTATGGAAACTTGAGTTATTATGAACTCGCATTCCCATATCAATGCTCAATACTACTCCTAAAAATATACTCAGCTTATACATTTTTTTTATAAAAAAAACTCTTTCTTTGGTTTGAGATAATTACTCAAAACTTAGCTTAAAAGCTCTCTTGAAAATCGGTGTTTCCTTTCTTACTCAAATATGGAAACATTTTAACTCTTGGGAATACTTAGTTCCCATATAATCTTTGAAGAAATGAACTTTTACTCTTATTCTTTAGTCAACTCAAAACTTAAATCTTAAAACGAAGTTAAAACGTTTGTAAAAGACTTTTGGAAATCTCTATGAACTTTTCTTGACTTCAAACTTAACTTCTTGACTTGACTCTTAACTTTACTTGAATTGAATTATGGATTCAAGGTTCATGATTTCATGAAGTTTAGACGTACCTTAGAGTGTTGGAATCAACTAGGAAATATAGGCACGTTGCTAAGGAACTAGTACGGAAAGAAGGGGCAAAATAGGAAGAACTGGCGTCCCTGGCGCTCTAAGAGGCGCGGGGAGCTAGCCCTTGAATTTCAGAGAAGGACTTGGGGCGCTCTGACTGGCGAGGCACCCCAGAGATCAAACATCAGAGCCCCAGTTGGGGCGCTATGGCTGGGGCGGCGCACCAGGCCCCTGCCCAGGTGAACTCCGACTTTTCTTCTTCATTTTTCAACTCTAAGCCTTGTTTCTCTTATTAGTTCTAGGGATTCTGCCCAGGCCCCTGCCCCTTGTTTCTCTCATTAGTTCTAGGGATTCTTCTAATATTTGGGTGTTTGTATTCACAAGTTTAAATGGAACTAGGTTTACAGGAGCGGGTACCTTGAAATCCCTCATATAAACTTAGCTGAATTTAGACTTGTGAGTAGAAAACCTATGAAATAGAAGAAGCTCTAAACTAATGATAGAAATAAGGAAAAATAGTTGTGTTAGAGGAGATAAAAATAATGATTTACATGAGAAATACAACAAGAATTAATACTTATCTATCTACTGCATCTCTTAAAAAGCTTAATAGTTATTAATGTCACGCATCGAGTCTACACCCTGGATGTGGCTGGCACTCGAGAACCATCACTGGTCCTCAAGCGAATCCTTAGACTGACTGACTACTTAGCAGAAGAATTACTCAAGCAAATAGGAATCTTTGAATGCATAATTAAACTCAACAGTCTCAATTAAACTCAACTCAAATAAATGTCTGGAAATACTGAATAAGGTATTAAAAATAGTCTCAAGATCTCAAAACAGAAAGGAACAAATTGAGAGAATCGTCAACTCAAACTGTCTATGAAACCTTTAATACTAGGATATATGTTGGGACAAGACCCACGACAACTCAACAATAACAAGAAAAGAAATGTGAAACCCTCCAAATAGCAAGGAGACTCACCAAAGCTTACTTGAGCGCAAGTGATCTCAACGAAGCGCCTGTTGATGACCCTAAACACTGGTACTTGCATCATAATAAGATGCAGGTAGAATGACATCAGTACATTGAATGTACGAGTATGTAAAGAAAACTGAATGCACAAATAACTGAACTGATAAGACTGGAAGAATACTCACCTCAACTCAATTCAATACAAATCAATAATAAAAGATGAAATGTTTAAAGCTTCATAAATAAAAGATACTAACTATAGGATGTATATAAAAATACAATAAATTACTTTTTACTTTTTTTTGGAGACCCTCTAACCGACAACCATCACTATGAGCTATGTGATCAAACAACGTCTCGCCTACGCTGCCAGGACTGTCCTATACCTTGCCGGGATATAGAACACCTCAAGTAAGTGGATTGATACACTCAAATTACACCTCACTAAAGAAATATAAGCGATCATTTTCAAATAAAGAACCCAACTTCTAGGTTGGGGTCGATCCCATGAGAAATATGCTTTAGACTTAAACTTAACTTACGATTATATTCATTTAGTCAACTTATTTCCGAGACAAGTAAGTAAAGGGGTGGTGGGGGAGTTTGTGTAACAAATAACTGATTGTAGTCAAGTAACAAGTGAGCAAGATTCGAACTTTGTTGTTATCAATGAGAGATAGAAACTAAGGTATATGTGTTCCCCATAAGCTGTTAATGCGGTAATCCTAATAATAGTAACCCATTCCTAGTGTATCACATGAAAAGTGGTAAGTTATGTATCCATAAGTGCTTGGTCCACCAAATAGGAAATTTCATCTTGTACCTTGGTCCGGCTACGTGTGTATAATGTACTAACCCTTACCTTTACCTCAGATTAGACATCACATCAATGTATGGCTTAGTTTTCACCCTCGCACCTATTGACATTAGATTATTAGATAGGATCACACTAAATCTCCGTTGATAATTCTTTTCTTATTTACTACCTCCTTGGTCCGACAAGTAGCAACAAAGCGACTTCTAACGTTGACCACCGTTAAAAAAGACTTCTAAACGAAAGAATTATCAATGCATTCATCAACACTAGTCAAGAATTACTTAGTTATTATTCATACTTTGTTAATCGCTCATGGTTCCCACAGCCCTAGTTGTGGATTTAGTTACTCATGCTTGTAAGAACACAATTCATATTATAGAAGAAGAATCCATGAACTTACGTATTGAGTAGAAGAAACCCGTAATCTCCAATTGAAATTCAAAGCAAAAATTTTATAAACCGAATTTAGGAAATAAAATTGCCAAAAGTTTGCAAGTTAATTCCCAAGAAAATACCAAGAATTAAAAGTTAGCAATAATGTCTAACCCCCAAAAACAAGGTTTACATGCCCTATTTATAGAAAAACATGTCCTAAACAAAAAGGAAACGAAATAATGAAATAAACTACTGGACAAGGCTTCAATCGACGAGACAGACCTATGGACCATGGATTGACCTACGGTCCATAGGTCTCTTCCGTAGCTCAGGACTTAGAATTTTTTCACAGAGGTTGGAACCTTCAACTTTCAGATGCGAACGACAGTTGTGGAGTACGAACCGTAGGTTGACCTACGGTCCGTGGGTCCCCTTCCGTGGCTCTACACTTAGAACTTTTCATCAAGTAATGGAACTCAAAATCTTTGATACAAACGACGAATGTGCAGGACGGCCCGTGGGTCGATCTACGCTCTGTTGGCTTCCGTAGTTCCACACTTGGTCAAGATTTCCCTGATGCTCCATCTACGCCACCCACCTACGGAGCGTGACTTGACCTACGGTCCATAGGTCACTTCCGTAGGTGGCTCCTTCTGCAGAATTTCAGCTGTTGTCTCTCTTAACCTCGTCCAAGCCTATTTCCTGCAATTATAACACAAACACATTAATTCTAATATAAAATGGCCCTAGACACACAAAACTCTTAAGTGAAATATATTAAAAATACCATAAACTCATGGTATATCAACACGCTCAACTTAAATGCGTTGTTTTTCCTCAAACGACACACAAAACTCTAAACGACAGTTGTATAGAAGCAGACATACAAACTCAAGCAATCACATGGCTATTTCAATCCATCCCTCTCTCTCAGTGCAAATCTTTTTTCTTAGACTCAATAAGCTAACTCATGCGGATCAAGATATGACAAAGATCGACCAACAGACACCACAACATACACTTTTTCACAATCACCAAGGTACCAACTTTCCGACAATGTCACTAGTGTCCTCACTTCAAATGAAATCCTTTTCACACAGAATATATGAATTTGAGAATTTTAGAATTCATTCAACACTCACGCTCAGAAGTGACTTCAAGTACAGTTAGTGCTCAATACCATAGGCTTTCCCTTATTTTCACTGCTTAGACTCTCCAAACTAGTTGCTAGGATCACTATAGGACTTTCTTAGCTTGTAACGTAGGCTCAGGGTCAGGTGTGGTACATTTGGGTACTTTTTAGCGACTTTCTGCCCTCCTTGACATTACATTGGCTTATTACCTCTTCTTTGACCTATTTTTGGCATCCTCACATTTTACTCTTTTTCCCTTGACTTTTTGCAACATGGATGTGACTTTTGACTTTATGACTCTTATTTCTCACTTTCTTCTTTTTCTTTCACTTCATTTTTCATTTATTTCTTTCGACACTTTTCTTTTGCTTCATTTTGCACAAAGTCACATCCTCTTTCTTTCTTTTTCTCTATTCAACACACAACTCTTTTTCACACTCTTTTTTCATTTGGTTTCCTCTTTCATAGCGACCTTCAACTTATGCATTTTGCATTAGTTGAGGTGCACAATGTCCGATGTCGGACCAGGTCCAAGATCTAGGTCACTTTTGACTCAGGCACCCTTAACTTAAGCTTTTGGCCTAAGTCAAGGTGCACATGTCTAAGGAGGGACCGGGGCCAAGACAATATTTAAAGGGAAGGTGAGTTAGATGAATCAAAAGAAATGGTCTATTCTAAGGCTCAATTATTTGGATCAACAGGGAATACTGCTTTCATTTGGTTAGATCATTTTAGGCTTAAGTGGAACAATTTGAACAATGGCCTATGATCACTTCCCAACTTCTAGCCTAGATTATCCTAGCAGGACCAACGGGGCAAGTTCTAGATTGGCACAACTGTCTGGACAATTCAACTTTTCTCGCACACTCTTGGCACATTGTTTCATTATCAAATTATTAGATTACCCAGTTCAAGTTTTAGCTTAAGTCACGAGTTCAAATTGGTTCTTATCATGTCATAGTGAGATCCTACACATTCAACTCATCAAGACTACATATCTAGCACAATTCAACATTTTTTGGACAGGGATCATTTTTCTCGTGCTTTTCATGCCATCATGCTTTCATTTTTCTACTTACTTCTATACACACATTCCTACACATGCCAGTTCAACAAAAAATAAAATAGTCTCTTGGGGGAAAAGAACACAGGCAAGAAAACCCCAAGAGAGGATTATGAGTTGGGTTACTCAGACTTCACCCTATCACTCACAATCCATCTACTCCACCCCCAACAAAATATAGTGCAATTGTCCCCAATGCACAAAAAGTAAAGAATAAAGGATCGGGTGGAACAAACCTGTGGCGCATAGCGTCGAAGACCTATCAACAAGCGGGTGGGTCCGGATTCCCGAAGCTCGCTGGATCAATAATCGGGTCACCCTCAGTAGTGCCCGCATCAATAGTCTCAGCACCCTTAGTAGTGCTAACCTCAACTCTCACCGCACCATAAGTGGTGCTCACACTGCTAGAGGCATTAACACCTACCTCCATAGCCCACTACTGGAGCATCTCCTCATCAACTATAGAGGCCCTCCATGCTACCTAGAGCTTCTGGCGCTCCTTCTTGCGAGCTCTCCCAGCCTCAGTGTCATCAGAAGTCTTACCAGAACGGGGCTGCTTCCCAGCATGACGGGAACAAGAAGGTGGTGGCACATCATCTCTGAAAAGTGCATCTAACACCGTATCATCAACCGATGTTGTGGGTGCCGACTCAGGCTCCGTCTTAGGTGGAGTGAGGAGAGTATCAAGATCAGGCCGAAGACTAGCCAACTTCATCCGGAAAGTAGAGACATCTATAGTGGGGGCTGGACGCTCTAAGACGTGCCACTTAAATGCGTCCAGGCGCTGGTGAACGGCCTGAACCTTACCGTCCATCATATGCTCCATCCACTGCTCAACCCTAGTCGCAGACTCCTCAATCGCTAGCTGCATCTACGGCCTCACATATTAAAGTAGCCTGGCCATTTTGAACACGGGCTAGAGGTACTATCGCAGACCCTTAAGAGTGAGTGGCTTTGGAGGCGCTAGGGGCCTAACTAGTGGCCGGAGAATGGAAAGCTGAGGTATCCTCAGTAGGGGCTGGAGGGGCAGGGTCCTCACCCTGCATCTGCTACCAAGTCTGCTCCCATTGGAGGCACCTCAACCTGCGGCTCTCTGCGTGGTGCCGCCACATTGGCCTTATCTCGAATCAGGCCTATATCCAGGGTGTTGGTCGCCTGGATCAACTTATTGTAATGCCAGACTAGTACTCCAGCATACCTGTACAGCTAAAAAATGAGGCATGGGAAGGGGTAAGAGGTGGTGGCCTTGAAGGCCCTCTCATGTATCTCTACAATAATTATGCGGGCAAAATCCATCTTTAACCCAACAACTAGGGCTGCCACCATGACTGCGCGGTCCTAAGTAAGAACATTGTCTGCCAGTGTAGGAGACACCTTGTTTCGCACCAATATCCAGAAGAATTTGGCCACAAAAGTCAAGGTGGCCTTCCTGATGCCTACACTCGGGGTGCTGACCCACTCGACGCGCTCTCCGTGTGTATCAAGGTGACGGCCCAACCAGAGCAATAAAGTCTCCCTCTGCTCTGCATTTCTCTGGAATGCCCCGCTCCGAACAATGTCCCAGCGATAATCAAACTCGGCCATGTTGATCGCTAGAGTATGGCTGCTGCGGATAGTAATCTTCGAGATATCAACTGAGAACCCACAAACTAGTGTAGCTGTGAGTGGAGGCTGGGCAGCGGGCTTGGCCCATCTATCAATGGAACCTCGGTAGCAACTCCAAAATTTAATACGCTCAAATTACACCTCCCTAAAGAAGTATAAGCGATAGTTGTCAAATAAAGAACCCAACCTGTAGGTTAGGGTCGATCCCACGAGGAATATGGTTTAGACTTAAACTTAACTTACAATTATATTCATTTAGTCAACTTATTTTCGAGACAAGTTAGTAAAGGGGGGGGGGGGGTTTGTGTAACAAATAACTGATTGTAGTCAAGTAACAAGTGAGCAAGATTCGAACTTTGTTGTCATCAATGAGAGGGAGAAACTAGGGTGTTTGTGTTCCCCAGAAACTGTTAATGCGGTAATCCTAATAATAGTAACCATTTCCTAGTGTATCACATGCAAACTGGTAAGTTATGTATCCTTAAGTTCTTGGTCCGCCAAATAGGAAATTTCACCCCGCACCTTGGTCCAGCTACGTGTATATAATTTACTAAGGACCTTTACCTCAGATTAGACATCACATCAATGTATGGCTTAGTTTTCACCCTCGCACCAATTGACATTAGACTATTAGATAGTATCACACTAAATCTCCATTGATAATTCTTTTCTTACTAACTACCTCCTTGGTCCGGCAAGTAGCAACAAGGCGAAGTCTAATGTTGGCCACCGTTAAAAAGACTTCTAAACGAAAGAATTATCAATGCATGCATCAACACTAGTCAAGCATTACTTAATTATTATTCATACTTTGTTAATCGCTCATGGTTCCCACAACCCTAGTTGTGGATTTAGTTACTTATGCTTGTAAGAACACAATTAAAAATTGTATAAGAAGAATTCATAAACTTACGTATTGAGTAGAAGAAACCCGTAATCTCCAATTGAAAGTCAAAGCAAAAATCTTATAGACCGAATTTAGGAAATAAAACTGCCAAAAGTTTGCAAGTTAATTCTCAAGAAAATACCAAGAACTAAAAGTTAACAATAATGTCTAACCCTCAAAAGCGAGGTTTACATGCCTTATTTATAGAAAAACATGTCCTAAACAAAAAGGAAATGAAATAAGGAAATAAACTGCTGGACGCGGCTTCAATTGACGAGAATGACCTACGAACCGTGGATCGATCTACGCTTCGTAGGTCCCTTCCGTAGCTCAGGACTTAGAATATTTCCACAGAGGTTGGAACCTTCAACTTTCAGATGCAAATGACAATTGTGGAGTACGGACCATAGGTTGACGTATGGTCCGTGGGTCCCCTTCCGTGGGTCCCCTTTCGTGGGTCCACACTTAGAACTTTTCATCCGATACTGGAACTCAAAATCTCTGATAGAAATGACGGATTTGAAGGATGGCCCATGGGTCGACCTACGCTCCGTTAATGGCCTCCGTAGTTCCATACTTGGTCAAGACTTCCTTGATTCTCCATCTACGCCACCCACCTATGGAGCGTGACTGGACCTACGGTCCGTAGGTCACTTCTGTAGGTGGATCCTTCTGCAGAATTTCAGCTGCTGTATCTCTCAACCTCGTCCAAGCCTGTTTCCTGCATTTATAACACAAACACATTAATTCTAATACAAAAAGCCCTAGATACATGATGATTATTCTGACCAATGACATTAACCTACGGTATGAGTGTCTACGGTCGTCGATAGTATAGTAACCCAACTAAAGGTTGGGGTCCTGTCCAAAGGGGGTTGTTTTGAGAATTGATAGAAAAATAAAATTAAGCTCTAACTAGTCGTAGATAAAGACATTTATGAACAAAAACATAGTAAATTAAAGGGGGTGACACGAAAGTGTCAAATATCAATTTAGGGGTTTTGTCACAAGTAGAAAAAACAACAAAAAATAACAAGAAAATCAAGTATGGGGAAATGTTCTTGGGGTGTGACCGCAATACAAGTTGAGATAAATCGTTGGGTACATGCTTTCAATAGGAAATTTGCAAGATAATAGTGACTAGGTG